>NC_136848.1:492507-561717 GCF_951394365.1 Tetrao urogallus | reverse complement strand
TTTCCCTGCAGGGTGAGACAGGCAAACCCGGCAAATCTGGTGAACGTGGCCCCCCCGGCCCCCAGGTGAGGCAGCACTGAGCTGAAAGCTGCCCCCATCGCTGCCCCCCAACCCTTTTTCTCCCCTCCCTCCCCATCTCAAGTTCACCCTAACCCTATTCCTCCCCACAGGGCGCTCGTGGCTTCCCTGGGACTCCTGGTCTCCCCGGAGTGAAAGGCCACCGAGTGAGTGCCCCCCACCCCACACTGCCCCCCATCACTTACATCCCACTGTGCTCCCCCCCCCCCATAACCTTGTTTCTGCCTCTCTCCTTTCCCCATCAACCAGGGTTACCCCGGTTTGGACGGTGCCAAAGGAGAGGCTGGGGCTCCCGGAGCCAAGGTGAGTGAGGGGTGACCACCTCCAGGTGTGGGGATGTGTGCCCCAACCCGGCCTCATCCTCTCTCGACCCTTTTTCTCTTATAGGGTGAATCTGGTTCACCGGGTGAGAACGGCTCCCCCGGCCCTATGGTGAGTGCGGGGGGTGGGCAGAAGGGAAACTGAGGCACAGAATGGGGGGTCAGACCCCATAACCTCTGCACTGTTCCCCCTCCACCATGGCAGGGACCCCGTGGGCTGCCTGGAGAGCGAGGACGTCCCGGCCCCTCTGGTGCTGCGGTGAGTGTGACAGTGGCCCTATGGCACAGGGCTGTGGGGGGGGGGGATCGGGGTGCTGTGACCCCCCCCCATAACTGCCATCTCCCCCCAGGGTGCTCGAGGCAATGACGGCCTCCCCGGCCCTGCTGGACCCCCTGTAAGTATGGGGCTGCTTTGACCCCGCACCCCAATATTCTGCTGAACCCCATAGGGGTTCTTCGGGAGCCCCCCCAGCCTGGGCAGCCCCCCCACACTTTCCTGTCCCTCCAGGGACCCGTCGGCCCTGCTGGAGCTCCTGGCTTCCCCGGAGCCCCCGGTTCAAAGGTAAGGGCTGAGCAGAGAGATGCAGGTAGGATTGAGGGAGGGGAAACTGAGGCACGGTGCCCCATCTCACCCCATTTCTCTCCCCCCAGGGTGAAGCCGGCCCCACTGGCGCACGGGGTCCTGAGGGAGCCCAAGGACCCCGTGGCGAATCTGGCACCCCCGGCTCTCCTGGCCCCGCTGGCGCACCTGTAAGTGTCCCCAGTGGTGTCACAGCCCTGGGATGTCCCATCCTCGTGGCATCCCCCTCGGCTCGGGAGCTTTGGGGAGTGTGTGTGGGGGGATCTGAGCGTCAGGGGGGTTATCCTGTGCTTGGGGATGGGGAAGCTGAGGCACAGGGTGTGAGATGTCTCACTCTTCTTCTTTTAGGGTAACCCTGGGACTGACGGCATCCCCGGTGCCAAGGGCTCAGCGGTGAGTATGGACCAGGGTGGGAAGGAGGGAGGGGTCCGGAAGCTTTGGGTTGGAGCAGGGGTGGAGCTGGTGGGACACTGGGAGTCATAAGGATGGTGGGAGATGGGGGGTGGTTGGGGGGGTATGGTGAAGATTCTGGGGACGCTGGAGGTGCTGTGGGGGGGGATGTGTAATTTGTGTGGGATGTGGGGGCTTTGGGGGTTGGGGGGATCACTGTGAGACGCTGGGGGGGATGGAGGGATGATGAGGGCTGGGGGATGTGTGGGAGTGCTGGGGGTCAGGAGATGCGTCATGGGCAGGATGCTGTGGGATGCTGGGGGCCGTGGGGCCATTAGGGGACATGGCGCCACGCTGTGCCCCCCTGACGGCCGCTGTCTGCCCACAGGGCGCCCCAGGCATTGCAGGCGCTCCAGGATTCCCCGGCCCACGCGGCCCCCCCGGACCCCAAGGTGCCACCGGACCACTGGGACCCAAAGGACAGACGGTAAGAGACCCCCTGAGACCCCGCATGGGGATCACAGGTGAGGCCCCGCCCACTGCCGGGTGACCCTGCCCACTGTGGAAGTAGCCCCGCCCACTTTGTCACATGCCCCGCCCACCGTGCTGCAGGACACGCCCCCGTGCAGGACCCTGCTGTGGGTCACTCTCTGCCCCCTCCCCAAGTGCCCCACGGTTGCTCCCAGGAGACCCTTTTCTCGTCTCCAAAGGGGCCACTGGGGATGGGATGGGGTGGGAATGGGATGGGTGACGAGATTGGGGTGGGATGGGATGGGGATGGGGATGGGGATGGGGGTGGGATGGGATGGGATGGGGCTGGGATGGGGCTGGGATGGGCATGTGGGTATGGGGACAGGAAAGAGGATGAGGAAGGGTCTGGGGACACGGATGGTGATGGGGAGAAGAATAGGGTTGAGGATATGGGAAATGGGGGGTGAGAAAGGGGATGGGGCTGGAGAATAAGATGGAGATTAAGAAGGGGACAGCTTTGGTTTGGGATTGAGATGAGGATGGGGACACAGCTGGGAAGAGATGGAGACAGGAGTGGGAGGGATGAGCAGAGTAAGGGATGGAGACAGGGATACAGATGGCGCTAAAATGGGAACAGAGATGGAGTGGAAACAGAGATGGGAGCAAAACTGGGCAGCAGGAAAGGGGATGGGGGACAGGGACAGAGATGGAGTGGAGGTGGGGTTGGGAAAGGCATGGGGACAGGGATTTGATGGGACAAGGATGGAGACAAGGATGCAGATAGGGGTGAAGAGAGGGGTAGGGGCAGGAAAAGCGCTGGAGAGATGGGGATGGGATATAAATGGGGATGGGATGGGAATGAGGCCAGGAACGGGAGTGGGAATTGGGATGGGAACAGGGCTGGGGTTGAGATGGGGAGCACGACGGGGGCACTGAGAGTCCATTGCCCACCTCCCCTCCCTCCCCCCCTCTTCCCCCAGGGTGAACCCGGCATCGCAGGCTTCAAGGGCGAGCAAGGACCGAAGGGCGAGACGGTGAGTTTTGGGGGGGCCCATCCAGCCCCCGCCATCTGGGGAGGACCCCGCTGCGGGGCCGCGTCTCTAACGAACCTCTTCCCCTAACGAGGCCCCTCGAGGGGCAGCGTCCCCCCTCCTGCAGCAGGGGGTGGAGGGGGAACAATAGGCTCTGTGTTAGGGCCGCGCTGCGCCCCCCCCTCGGCCCCGGGGCCGGGGACATTCCCCCATCGCTTCATTAACCAACCTCAATGCGTGGGGCCGCTTCCCACTGTGGGGCCGCTGAGCCCCGGCGCCGTCGTGCGTGGACCCCCGGAGATGGGGGTTTTGGTTGGGGGCCGGGGGGGGGGGGGGGGGGGGGAGCTGCGAGCTGAACCCCAGCCCCCAACCCGTCCTGGTTTGCTGCTCTGACCCCCTTTTCCTCCTCTTCCTCAGGGCCCCGCAGGACCCCAAGGTGCCCCCGGGCCGGCTGGCGAGGAAGGCAAGAGAGGAGCTCGTGGTGAACCTGGTGCCGCTGGCCCTGTGGGCCCCCCCGGAGAAAGGGTGCGTGCAGAGCACTGCCCCCCACCTTAAAACAAAGAAACCCTACAACCAGCCCTGACTTCGCCCCTCTTCTTCCTCCATAGGGCGCTCCTGGCAATCGTGGATTCCCCGGGCAGGACGGGCTGGCCGGACCCAAGGTGGGATCGTGGGGTTATGGGGGGGTCCTATAGGCAGTGCCGACTCCCTGTGCTCCCCCCTCCAACCTGTGCCCCCCTCCCACCCCACACAGGGTGCTCCAGGTGAACGCGGCCCCGCTGGTCTCGCCGGTCCCAAAGGTGCCACCGGTGACCCTGGACGTCCTGGAGAGCCTGGGCTGCCCGGAGCGAGGGTGAGAGCTGTGGGGGGGGGACAGAGCCTCCTCCCCATGGGGGGGTGCTGGAGGGCTCAGGTGGGGCAGAAGGATGTGGAGCAGTGGTAGGGGCTGCCGAGGTCAAGTGAGGAGGGGGTTTGGGGGCAGTTCAGGGGGTTTTGCAGCTGGTTGGGGACGTTTGGGGTCGGTTGAGGAACGTTTGGGGTTGGTTGAGGAGATTGGAGGTTGGTTAAGGGACATTTTGGGTTTGTTAAAGAGCATCCGTGTTGATTCAGGAGCATTCGGGGCTGGTTAGGGAACATTTGAGGTTTGTTGCAGAGCATTTGGGGTTGGTTAAGGAGCTTTTGGGGTTGATTCTGTCGGTTTTAGGTGCTCTTTGGGGTTGGTTCGTTTGCTCTTTGGCTCCAGTCAGGGTGAACTTTGGCATCAGCTGAGATGCACTTAGGGGTAGTTATGGTGCAGGTGGGATTCATTACGGTGCATCTGGGGGGAAGATGCTCTTTGGTGCTAATTAATGTTCTCTGTGGGGTGACTTAGGGTGCATTTGGGATGAGTTAAGTTGCTTTTTGGGGTTACCAAAGATTGGGCTTGCTAAAGAAGCTCTTAAAGGCCGCGCAGCCCCCTGTGCCCTCATCCCAGCTCCTCTTCAGCCCTGGAGCTGGGCAGGACAGGGGCTCCCAATGTGTTCCCCTCCCAATTTGGGACCCCCAGCTGCTGCAGCCCCCATTGCTTCCTTCCCCCACAGGGTCTCACCGGCCGCCCCGGCGATGCGGGACCTCAAGGCAAAGTCGGTCCGACTGTAAGTGATGCTCCATGGGGTGGGGGAAGGAGGGTTGGGGGTGGCTGTCGTGACCCACGCTGATGTCCCCCTCCCCATATAGGGTGCTCCTGGCGAGGATGGCCGCCCCGGCCCTCCCGGCCCTCAGGGTGCTCGTGGGCAGCCCGGTGTGATGGGTTTCCCCGGTCCCAAAGGAGCTAATGTGAGTATTGACCTCTGTGAGTTTTCTGCCCCAAAATGGAGCGGTGAAGGTTCAGTGCAGGTGTGATCCCATCCTCTGTCCTCCCTGTAGGGTGAGCCTGGAAAAGCTGGAGAGAAAGGACTGCCTGGCGCCCCAGGGCTGCGGGTGAGCTCCTTCTGCCTCTCCGACCCCATAAAATCACCTTTTGGGGTTTCCCTTGCACTGTGCTCTGTGTGCGGTTGGGGAAACTGAGGCACGGGGCTGAGTGCTGGGGATTTCTCCTCTGCAGGGTCTTCCTGGTAAGGATGGAGAGACAGGAGCTGCTGGACCCCCCGGACCCGCTGTGAGTGTCACTGCTTCTCTTTTTGGGGACAGATGTTTGAAATGTGGGGCTGGGGGGGTGTAGCCCCCGGATCTGGGTGGAAGATCACGCCAGGCATGCTGGGGATACAGGGGGGGCAGAACCCCCAGTGTTGAAATGTGGGGATTTTGTGTCCCAGCTGCTCCACCCCGGTGTGATTTTTGATTTTGTCCAAATTCTTGGGGTGGGTGAAGGGCTGCAAAGGGGTGAATCCAGGAAGGGGGAGGGGGGCTCCTCAGAGCCGTCACTGCTGTCCTTCCTTCCTTTAGGGTCCCGTGGGTGAGAGAGGAGAGCAAGGAGCCCCCGGTCCTTCCGGATTCCAGGTGAGTGGGGACACACAGGGGAGAATTGGGGTGATGCAGGTGGGCACCCCCCCCTCACACCTCTCCTTGTCCCCAAACAGGGACTGCCCGGACCACCAGGTCCCCCTGGAGAGAGCGGCAAACCCGGAGACCAGGTGAGGCCATTCATCCCTGAGCTGCATGGGGGGCTTAGCCCTCTCTGACCCCCCCCAGCACTGACTCCCCCCAGTGCTGACTCCTGGCTCTCCCCTCCTCTCTGCAGGGTGTTCCCGGAGAAGCTGGTGCCCCCGGTCTTGTTGGTCCCAGAGTGAGTATTGCTCATCCCCCTGCTCGGGGACAGGGATCCTCCTGTCCCACAGAATGTTTGGGGGGCTCAAGTGGGGAGCAGAATCCGAACAACTCCACCAAAGCCATCGGACCCTCACAGTTCCAGTGGCTCAGTGTCCCCTTACCTCCCAGTTCACCCCAGTCCCACCTGGGATGGATGCACTGCCCTCTGTCCTGAGGAAAATGCCATTGTTTCCCTCGCTGTGGCCTTGGGGGGCTTCTCTCTGATCGTCTCCCCCCACCATAGGGTGAACGTGGATTCCCCGGTGAACGCGGCTCTCCCGGTGCCCAAGGGCTGCAGGGTCCCCGTGGGCTGCCTGGAACGCCTGGCACTGATGGACCCAAGGTGGGTGACAGAGGGTGGGTGGCAACAGTGCCACCAGCACGGATCCGTGATGCCATCGGAGCCCCGATGACCGCACTGCTGTTCTGCTTTTAGGGTGCGACCGGTCCGGCTGGTCCCAACGGTGCCCAGGGTCCCCCAGGGCTGCAGGGAATGCCTGGTGAGAGAGGAGCAGCTGGCATCGCTGGCCCCAAAGGTGACCGGGTAAGGTGATGCATCCCAGAAGTGTCCTGAGCGACATCAGGTCTCAGCTCGGCTCACACTCATCCCATCCCACAGGGAGATGTTGGTGAGAAAGGACCCGAAGGAGCTCCTGGCAAGGATGGCGCACGTGTAAGTGGGACACGGCCGTGGGGTGGGCTGGCAAAGGATGCTCACAGAGACCACGTCCTCATCTGTCTCTCTCCCATAGGGTCTGACGGGTCCCATTGGTCCCCCTGGCCCTGCTGGCCCCAACGGCGAGAAGGTGAGAGCAGCATCACAACGCCCCACAGCGCGTCCCATGGAACGACCCCAGTGCATCCACCTCTCCATCTTTTCTTTTCCAGGGTGAATCCGGCCCTCCTGGTCCATCTGGTGCTGCCGGTGCCCGTGGAGCCCCTGTAAGCACAACGTCTGCAGCCCCTGGGTGCCTCTAACCATAACCCTAAACCCCCATCAACCCCCTTATCAACCTCCCCCATTTCTTTCCGTTAGGGCGAGCGTGGCGAGCCCGGTGCCCCTGGTCCTGCTGGATTTGCTGGCCCCCCTGTGAGTGTTTCACCCCAAAGCCCCCATCACACACTCAAGTTATCACCCCTGTCCTCACCCCACTCATGGTGGCTGCTGTCCCCATCAGGGTGCCGACGGACAACCCGGTGCCAAAGGCGAGCAGGGAGAACCCGGGCAGAAGGGTGACGCTGGTGCTCCTGGTCCCCAAGGTCCCTCCGGCGCTCCTGGCCCTCAGGTACAGCCCCAAAATGGGGCAAAGCCCCAAATCTGGGATATCACAGCCCCAATGCAGGCACACTGCAGCTCCCGTTCGTATTTGTAACCTGTTTTTCTTTCCTTCCCAGGGTCCAACCGGTGTCACTGGTCCCAAAGGAGCTCGCGGGGCTCAGGGTCCCCCTGTGAGTACCAGAGGGCTGGGCTGCAGGATGGGGAAGGAATGGCCGTGGGGCTGAGCTGTGTCTGAGCCTTGTTTCTCCTCTCTGTTCACTGATTCTCATTCCCTCCCCAGGGAGCCACAGGATTCCCCGGAGCTGCCGGCCGCGTGGGACCACCCGGCCCTAATGTGAGTCTGGGGGGGTTCTGGCATTGCCCCCACCTGGGGTTTGGGTGCTGCTTCCCTGTGCTGCGTGTTGGAGGGGGCGCTGTGTCCCTGCGCGGGCATCTGGGGTTTTCCTCCTCAGGTCTCTGATGGTGGCTTTTGGCCATTGCAATGATAGAGAAGAACTTTCCTAAGGAAAAGAGCTCCCCGACCAAGCAGCACTGTGATGTGGGTGATGAAGATCGGCCACCTCTGCTTTGCACCAACGCTGCTTTCCTTCCTTTTAGGGTAACCCAGGCCCCCCCGGACCCCCTGGCTCTGCTGGCAAAGATGGCCCCAAGGGTGTTCGTGGTGATGCTGGCCCCCCTGGCCGTGCTGGAGACCCCGGCCTCCAAGGCCCCGCCGGCCCCCCTGGCGAGAAGGGTGAACCTGGCGAGGACGGCCCCGCGGTGAGGATTTCGGGGGTCTCCTCCCTCTGTGCACCCCCTGACTGCATGGTGCCATTGTTCTGGGTCTGATCCCCCTCTCTGCTGCCCTGCAGGGTCCCGACGGCCCCCCAGGTCCTCAAGGCTTGGCAGGACAGCGTGGTATCGTGGGTCTCCCAGGACAGCGTGGTGAGAGAGGCTTCCCTGGACTTCCAGGGCCATCGGTGAGTGGGTCGCTCTCATTCGGGTGCACTGAATCCTATGGGTTGCAGATATGTAGGGGCTGCAATGCTCTGGAGCCCATCTCAGGGGTCTCCAGCCCCTTGGTGCAGCCCGTGGGGGCACCGTTTCCAGGTGGTTTGGGGTTTTGCAAAGCTCCTCTTCCCCACCAGGAGCCGCTGGCGCAAGGCTTAAAGCCGGGGCAGGAAAACCACTGGTGGTTGTTTGTTGCACAGGGGTCTGGGAGCCATGAAAAATGGGGAAGGGGCTGCGCTGGGGTCTCTCCCACTCATGCACTTTTTCCCTTTCTTTCAGGGAGAACCTGGAAAGCAAGGAGCACCTGGCTCTGCAGGCGACCGAGGTCCCCCCGGCCCCGTGGGACCCCCTGGGTTGACAGGTCCTGCTGGAGAACCCGGGCGTGAGGTAAGCAAAACCCCAGCATCATCACACCAGCACCGGGCATCACCGTCCTCATGGCACAACTCGGCTCCTGGAGCTCCCTGGTGTCTTTTCTCCAGCATCGAAAGGAGACTTTGCACAAATGCTGCTCCACCCCAGGGTTATAACATCCTCTCTTCCTCCTAGGGCAACCCCGGTGCTGACGGACCCCCAGGCAGGGATGGTGCAGCTGGCGTGAAGGTGAGCTTGCCGTGCGCACCCCATGAGTGCTCACTATCCCTGTGCCAAAAGCCGTGGGGTTTTGCACAGATCTGACCTCCCCACCCTCTGCTCACAGGGTGACCGTGGTGAGACCGGCCCTGTGGGTGCCCCTGGTGCTCCCGGAGCCCCCGGTGCTCCTGGTCCCGTTGGTCCCACTGGAAAACAAGGAGACAGAGGCGAGACGGTGAGTGCTGCGTGAGGGTTTAGGATTTAGGGTCTCCTTATGGCTGAAAATCTGCTGTGATTCCCCACGAGTTTTGTTCCTCACACCAGTGCTCCAGCTGAGAGCATTTAGAGATGCTTTGAGGCACAGAACTGCTGATTGTCGCTGTTGCTTGGATTTGGGGTATGGTGGGAGGGACTGATTCAGACACCCCTGAAATGCCAAATTCATGGCTTCGAGGTGGTGTTTCAGGTCACTGGCACCTTCTGATGTCCTTTTTTTCTCCCTGCAGGGTGCACAAGGGCCCATGGGTCCCTCTGGTCCCGCTGGAGCTCGAGGAATGCCGGTGAGTGACGCTGAGCACATCAGCACATCCCACGTGCAAAGTGCGGGGTGCTGCGTGCCAGGCAGGGCTCTGCCCACCCCGAGCTCAACACAGCGCTGTCCCCACTTCAGGGTCCCCAAGGGCCTCGTGGTGACAAAGGTGAGACAGGAGAGGCTGGAGAGAGAGGGCTGAAGGGCCACCGTGGCTTCACCGGTCTGCAGGGTCTTCCCGGACCACCCGTAAGTTGATTTGGGGAGCGCTGAGCCCCCCCTGGAGGATGCAGCTCCTTTGGGGTCTCTGTGGGCACCGAGGCTCTGCCAGGGCTGATGTGCTGACCACAGAGCTGTGACACCCCGGCTTCCTCCTCAGGGCCCTTCTGGAGACCAAGGTGCTGCCGGTCCCGCTGGTCCCTCCGGTCCTAGAGTAAGTCCTGTCAGTGGTGTTTGGGGTGGTGAAAGGGGAAGGAGCAGCAGTGCCCTCTCTGGGCACCTGCAGCCTCTGTCAGCTCCTGATTGCTTGTTAGCACCAGGAGTTAACGGCTCCCCATCGCCTTGGTGTAGGGAACCTGCTTTGGCAAGGGGGGTTGGACTCGATGATCTCTGGAGTTCCCATCCAACCCCTACAATTCTGTGATTCTGTGATTCCCTGCCCTGATGCCTTGCAATGCCTTCAACCCCCATTTTGGGGCTCTCTCTTAGGGTCCCCCTGGTCCCGTCGGCCCCTCTGGCAAAGATGGCTCCAACGGCATGCCCGGCCCCATCGGTCCTCCCGGTCCCCGCGGACGGAGCGGTGAACCTGGCCCTGCGGTGAGTCCCAGTTGTGGGGAGGCAGGGAATGGAGTCCAGCTCTCAGAGCAGCCCATCAGCATCACTTCCTTCTCCCATAGGGTCCTCCTGGAAATCCCGGTCCTCCCGGTCCTCCCGGCCCCCCGGGCACCGGCATCGACATGTCAGCTTTTGCCGGACTGGGTCAGACGGAAAAGGGCCCCGACCCCATCCGCTACATGAGGGCAGACGAGGCGGCTGGAGGACTGCGGCAGCACGACGTGGAGGTGGACGCCACGCTCAAATCCCTCAACAATCAGATCGAGAGCATCCGCAGCCCCGAGGGTTCCAAGAAGAACCCAGCCAGGACCTGCCGCGACATCAAGCTCTGCCACCCCGACTGGAAGAGCGGTAAGAGCTCCGTGTCTGCTTCTCCCATCCTCCCCTCCTCTCCAAAGAAGAGCATCCCCAGCATCCTTGCACCGACCTGCACGCAGGTTGGATGTTAGGAAAGGTTTCTGCTCCATAAGAGTGGTTGGGCAGCGGACTGGGCTGCGCAGGGATGCGGGGCAGTCCTTGTCCCCAGAGGTGATGGGGAGCTGTGGAGATGTGGCACTTGGGAACGTGGCTTTTCCAATCTTAATGACTCTGTGCTTCCATCGGTGGGCGTGGTGGTGATGGGTGGACATTCTTTGGTGATCTTTGAGGTCTCAATGACTCCCAGCCCTCCCCAACCCCGTGAGCATCCCATTTGTCCTCCCCGCTGCAGGAGATTACTGGATTGACCCGAACCAGGGCTGCACCTTGGACGCCATCAAAGTTTTCTGCAACATGGAGACGGGCGAGACCTGCGTCTACCCGACCCCCAGCAGCATCCCCAAGAAGAACTGGTGGACCAGCAAGACAAAGGACAAGAAGCACGTCTGGTTTGCAGAGACCATCAACGGCGGTTTCCACGTAAGCGATCCCGGCTGGGCTGTCCTTCCTTGCTGTTATGCTGATGGATTTTAATGAAGTTGTAGAGGGCGATTCTGAAGGCATGGAGTTGGGTCGGTTTAGCTCCACAAATCAAAGGAAAAGGATGGGATGGAGCAGCTGAGCTCCCTCTGTTTGTTTGGCCCAGAAAAGATGAGGATGAGGGGAGGCTCACGGCCCTACAGCCCCTCATGGCCCCTTACGGCCCTACAGCACTGGTAGGAAAAAGTTCTGCCCCAGAGGCATGGAGCAGCCCTGAGATGCTGGAGCTCAGGGAGCGTTGGGAAAATGCTCTCAGGCATCCAGTTTGGGTTTTGGGTCAGGTCCTGCGTATCCTGATGTACAGAGGGCAACCAGCTGATGGGTGGGCTTTAAAGACCCTTCCAACCCAGCCATTCCATGGTTCTGTGACCTTTAAGGACCCTTCCAACCCATCCATTCCATGGTTCTGTGACCTTTAAGGACCCTTCCAACCCAGCCATTCCATGGTTCTGTGACCTTTAAGGACCCTTCCAACCCAACCATTCCATGGTTCTGTGACCTTTAAGGACCCTTCCAACCCAATCATTCCATGTTCTGTGACCTTTAAGGACCCTTCCAACCCAGCCATTCCATGGTTCTGTGACCTTTAAGGACCCTTCCAACCCAGCCATTCCATGGTTCTGTGACCTTTAAGGACCCTTCCAACCCAACCATTCCATGGTTCTGTGACCTTTAAGGACCCTTCCAACCCAATCATTCCATGTTCTGTGACCTTTAAGGACCCTTCCAACCCAGCCATTCCATGGTTCTGTGACCTTTAAGGACCCTTCCAATACAGCCATTCCATGGTTCTGTGACCTTTAAGGACCCTTCCAACCCAGCCATTCCATGGTTCTGTGATCTTTAAGGACCCTTCCAACCCAGCCATTCTATGGTTCTGTGACCTTCAAGGACCCTTCCAACCCAACTATTCTGCTATTCTATTGGTTTTATGATCTTTAAGGATCCTTCCAATCCAAACCACTCCATGATTTTTTTCAGCCATTTGGGAGCCTGAAGCATGGAAGTCTTCCCATAAAGCTCCTGCGCGTAAGGTGGTCGTGATGCCACAGGCTTTAACTCCTCACCTCTTCCCTCCAGTTCAGCTACGGCGATGAGAACCTGTCCCCCAACACCGCCAGCATCCAGATGACCTTCCTGCGCCTCCTGTCCACCGAGGGCTCCCAGAACGTCACCTACCACTGCAAGAACAGCATCGCCTACATGGACGAGGAGACGGGCAACCTGAAGAAAGCCATCCTCATCCAGGGATCCAACGACGTGGAGATCAGAGCTGAGGGCAACAGCAGGTTCACCTACAGCGTCTTGGAGGACGGCTGCACGGTAGGTTGCTGGGCGCCTGCAAAAGAAAGGCGTAGATGGGGAGGTGGGGCTGAGGCTGTGGGGCTGAGGCTGTGGGGCTGGGGCTGGAGCAGCTGACAGCATCCCTGCCTTCCTTTTCTCCCCAGAAACACACTGGCAAATGGGGCAAGACTGTCATCGAGTACCGGTCGCAGAAGACCTCGCGCCTGCCCATTGTAGATATTGCACCTATGGACATTGGCGGAGCCGAGCAGGAGTTTGGCGTGGATATTGGCCCAGTCTGCTTCTTGTAAAAAGAGTTGTTTTATTTGTGTGTTTGTTGTTTGTTTGTTTGTTGGTTTTGTTTTGTTTTTTTTTTTTTAAAAAAAGGAATCCAGCCCAATCCCATAAAAACAAACCCAATCCCACCCCGAGGACCCATACGTTCCCATCACAACTTCTGCACTGAACGGATGGCACGACCCCCGTGTTCCCCTTCGGGACCCTCCAGCGCCGTCACCGGGCAGACTGCGACATAAAACCATGGGCTTATTTATTTATTGCCTTCCTGGAAGGCCGATTTCTTTAGGTCGGGTGGAGGTGGGAATCGATCTGGCAGGTATGACGGCCCCCCCCCCCCCCCCCCAAAAAGGGGTCTTGGCAAAACGCAGGTATCGCGGAATCCCCTCCCCTCCCCGTGTATCACAGCAGGAGTGCTAATGTATCATACGACAGAAATGGTGCTATTCTTGTAAAACAAGTCTGTATTTTTTAACATCAGTTGATATAAAAACAAAAAAAAAAAAAAACAAAAAAAACTTTTGGTGGAAAGTAAAGCCGCCGTGCGGGTCGTTCTTGTGTTTGTTTGCCGTCCAGTCGCCCCCCCTTTAAAGGTTTGGGTTCAGATCTCAGCCTTACAGCTTAGAATCACAGAATCCCCAAGGTTGGAAAAGACCTCCAAGCTCATCCAGTCCAACCGTTCCCCCATTCCCAACAGCTCCCACTGAACCACGTCCCTCAACACAACATCCAGCCTTTCCTTGAACACCCCCAGGCTCGGTGACTCCACCACCTCCCTGGGCATCCATTGCAGTGCCTGACCACCCTTTCTGAACAGTAACACTTCCTCGTGTCCAGCCTGAATCTCCCCTGCCGTAGCTTGAAGCCGTTCCCTCTGCTCCTATCACTGATGACACGAGAGCAGAGGCCGACCCCCAGCTCCCTGCAGCCTCCCTTCAGGCAGTCATAGACAGCAACTATTAGAGATACGGAAAGGGGGTGAAACCACAACTAAACAAATCCCTCAAAGAAAAGGAAACCCCTCCGCCTTCCCTGCTCCAGTCCCATTTTGTGCACACATAATTTAGGGATGGATTCTGCACAACTGAAAGCGGAAGAGCTCACGGCCACGGGGCGCAACGTGGAGCCCTTGTGGTAAAGCAGCCCTGCCTTTAAGCTTGATTAAAACACGACATATGTAAATGCTGCTCTTAAGCAGCTTGCTAATTAGAGGGAAAGCCCCAGAAGTTTAATTGTTTTTAACTATCTGCAAGAAAATTAGCCCAGCGACCCCATGAGAGCTGCTGGCCCGCAGGTTTCACCACAGCACTGCTGTTACTTTTTGCACCAGCTGACAGCGGTCCTTCATTAAGAGAAATTATGACTTGAAAGGATTAAAAACCCCTTTAAAGAAATGTTACTTTGGGGCCCCGGTCTCAGTTTTTAAGTGCTGGCAGCTGGCAATGCTGCAGCCCAAGCACCTGAAGCAGCTTTCCAGGGCTGGGAGCTGCAAGAAACGTTGGCAGAAGAAATTCATTAGAAAGGATTGGAGGATTAAGGAGGATTTTCCAAAATAAACGCCCTTTATAAGGCCGAGTGCCACATGACCCAGAGGGCACCCCCAATTACCAGGGCTCTCCGTGTCCCACAAGCTGTTTCCCTGCTCGGATAAGCAGCAGCATGGGGGATCCCGCAGGCAGCCCTCTGAGCTCGCCCTCACCGGGTAAAAGCTGCTCTGCTTTTCGGACCTGGAGCCCAGGGAGCAGAAAAGCATCTGTTACCTGCAGCCAAAGCACCGCAAGCAAAGGGCTGGGGGTCAGCAGGAAGCTCTGCCACCTCCTGCTGCCACCCATGAGGGGACACAGAGCCCCCCACGCTGTGAGGGCTGCAGGAAGCTCAGCCAGCAGGATGAGAAAGGGCAGAGCGCGTGAGCCCTGCAGCTTCCCTACGGAAAACTCAACTCAGTAGAGTTAGAAGCTGCTGGGGGTTTATCAGGTTTATCAGCACGGCGTGAGGAGCTCGTGATGGGGACGGTGCAGGGACAGCAGAGCCGAGGTCCGCGAACCCAAATCCTGCAGCCTGCGTGGCAACGGAGGTGAGGCGAGGATTTCAGCCCTCACTGCCCCGAATCAGCAGCAGGAAAAAGGTGACACGATGCCAGTCACCGAACTGGGACAAAAGGTTGCTTTCCACAGGACGCAGACAGCATTTCCTCGGTTTCCATGTAAAGGCACTGCCCATCGCACAGCCCCGCTTTAACAAGCGGGCTTCAGCTCTAGCAGCTCTGCTGGAAAGACACTCCACCTCTTAAAAAACAAAGGGCATTTTTATTTCACGCTTGCACAAAAGAAAGCCTCCTTCATTGACAAAGCACCGGAGCCATTTCCCCTGCAGGCTTTGGCCACTTTGTTTCCACATAGAGGTGGATGGAGAACAGCACAAGGCGGGCGCAGAGGAAACACGGGAGGCTGCAGTGACCTGGTTCCACAAAAACCAAAAAGGGCAAAAGCAGAACAAAGTTCTCCAAGCTGCAAACACAGCAGGCTGAACTGCAGCAGGCTGAACTGCAGCAGGCTGAACTGCAGCAGGCTGAACTGCAGCAGGCTGAACTGCAGCAGGCTGAACTGCAGCAGGCTGAACTGCAGCAGGCTGAACTGCAGCAGGCTGAACTGCAGCAGGCTGAACTGCAGCAGGCTGAACTGCAGGTTTGTTTGCTTTGCCATCCTTTGGGAACGATCGGCTCCGGAGAGGTGAGCCTTTGAAACACAAAACTGCCCCATCTTCAACACAATCAGTTCAGGTCTGCAAACACAAAGCAGCACTGAGCTGCACCTTCCCCCGGTTCGACACCAGGGAACTCACAGCTGCTGAATGCCCAAGAAGCAGCTTCAGCGTAGATCAGGGGGTCAAAGCCACAGGGACCCTTCCCCACGCCAACAGCACCCTGCTTAATGAGGCTGCCCTCATTAAGACCGGTGTTTTGGTATCGGGTCGCTGGAGGCAGCCTCAGCTGCCAGCAAAGGAGAAAACATTGTGGTGGTTTCAATTCCCTTTCCTCCTACTAGTGCAAGTTACACAGGTGAAAGCCTGAACACCTCATCTGTGCGTCCCTGGCAGAGAATTATCCCTTTTTATCAAGTTCTGCTCTGAAAGATGCCACCAACAGGCTGCCACCAAGCCAGATTGGGATACATCACACAGAACCAGTTAGCCTGCCCTGGAAGGAGCAGACAGTGCTAAACTTCAAAACTCAAATCTAAGTCCTTGAGATCCTGGGACCCCAAAGCACAGAGCTCGAGTCCTCAGCTCTCCTACACAAAAAAAAACAGTTAAAGAGCTCAAGAAAAAGTCAGGCATCTCACTTTGGAAGGGACCTGGAGGCTTGTAAGTGAACATCAAGATCAGGGACAGGCCAGCAACGCAGCCCAGCTGCAGGCGGCAAAGCGCAAAAGGGACCCAGAGCCTTCAAGTCTCTCCTAAAGCCACTCGCGGTCCTTCTGCTTCCATTGCAAAGTTCCTTTTCTAAGCTACACGTTTCATATTCCACCAGGGAAATCCATCTGTACCATCACCACCCCCAGAAACAGCAGCGAGCTCAGGCTCTGCTCAGGCTCTGCTCAGAGCCATGCTGTGCCCAGAGGGGGCCGGGTCAGCCGTGGAGTTGGTGCTGCAGTCAATGTAGTGATACGTTTCCACCGAGCTCTGCGTCCTGCGGCCCATGTAGGAGAGCTTCACCGATGTCCTGAGGGAAAGGAGAGGGCCAGGGGTAAATCCCTCCGTTCAATGCAATCAGTGGGGCTTCGTGCTCATCTCATAAGCGCTCAGGTTTGGAGCAGACCCACCCAAGGGTGCTCGCTGCAAAGAGGTGAGCAGAGCTGCTGAGCCCAGCCCCCACCATGCAGAAGCTCCATTCAGAGCCAGCTGGTGTCTTCTCTTCCTCCCTATCTTACATTTTACCCGTGCCACCAGGCCTGGATTAAAGCTGACACAGTGAACCAGGCTGGGCTGTTCGCCGAGCACAGTTTTCTCTGCATGCCCCAGCCTGGATGCAGCACCAGTTCCATTCTGAGTCAGGAGCAGAGCTAAACCTACCTCATGAAGATGACTATATTATGCACCTTCACCTTGGGAAACGTGCAGAAGAAACTGGAAGAGATGAAAAGAGAGCAAGTGGTCAGCACGGGCTGAGCAGCCTAGCAGAAATGACTGCACTTCTTGGAATCTTCTGATGTAGTTTTACCTCTGGTGTTAACTCAGCATCCAAAACCCCAACACAACATCCTGACAAAGTGGCCTTGCAAGTCATTTCTAGCAAATGGTTGTTTTCCAGAAAGTGAGCACAAAGCAACTCATTTCCAAAGCAAGCAATAACTAAAGCGGCTCAAACCTACTGTACACAAAGAACAGAAAATCCTTACTACACATAGGAGAAAGGTCCTCCCATCTCCGCCTTCACCGTGAAATTCACCTGTAAGACAAAAACCCATTCGCTTGCAGTTTGATCACTCCCTTCCAAACCCCCCTGTCAGAGTATTTCCTGTACTACATTGCATTGCAGCTGCTGTGCACAGAGCACAGCCAGACTATTTGCTAAGCAAAGCTCCAAGGCACAGATGCAGTGCCCTCAAGTGAGCTTGAGATACCACACCAGTTCCACACACGTGATTTAGGGATGCTTGCAATGCACGCTGCAAAGGCAAATAAAGACAAATACCAGCTTGTCACTTAGTGGCTGGATGCTGGAGATGTTGGTGATCTGCTGGCTGCCCACCACGGTGTTCATGTACTGCACCTGACTGGTCAGACTGTCCACTGTCACTGAGTAGAAGTTGGAGTTTCTGATCTGCAAAGTGGCCTGGAAGGACAGCAGGGAGGCACGGGTAGCAAGAACATTCCTGGCAGCTCAGCACTGGATTTTTCCCCTCTCAAACAGGGATGCACAAAAACTTTACCGTGATGGCAAGAAGGACAACGGAGTTCTTCCTGTCGAACCAGACCTGAACCACCTTAATGCCGCCATCATCCACCAGGACAGAGTGTGGAAAGAGGAAGAAAACGACCAGCCCTGAGATCAGAAGGCAGAGCAGCACCGACAGGAGGACATAGAGCTTCCTGGAAGAGGCAGGAAATGGGTCACAGCCTTTGCCCTAACACAGCATCTGCAACTGCAAGACATCTTGTATCCGAAACCCAAACTTGTCAGCAAAACCAAGCATATCTGCTCTTCCCTAAAAGAGACACAGAAGTGCTGCTCTAACATTTTTCATATCTGAAATTGCTCAAAACAGCCACCCTTTACACAGTTCACTTTTCAGTAATGAGTAACCAAACAATCTTTCTTCGCCCCAAAGCATTCTCAGAATCTACAAACGGCGCAGTTGGGAACGCAGTTTCTTTCTAAAAGCTTCTGTAAAGAGCGCAAAAACAAAGTGTGTGAGTGGGACGACTGTTTCCACATTCACTCCCACGATGGGACTTAACAGAAAATATTCGAAGTGAAAGTTTAAGCTGTATTTGTTGGCACACTTCAGTGAAAACAAGGCATGAGACGAAGGAAAAGCTGCAGGCTGCATAAAGCCCTGAGCTGCGGCAGTCAGGGACAGAAGAGCACTGTCTGCTCTTTGCAGGGCTTTAATTATGCTTAATTATGCACTTACGTCCTCTGTGGACGGAGCCTCTGGTCGCTGTAGGGTATCAAAGCCACCAACTCATTTACCTGCTCTGCAAAGCAGAAGGAACACAGTGAGCAACTCCACGCGATTGCAAAACCTTTTAAGTAAGGAAGGAGCGTTGCAGCACCTCGCTTTTTTTGTGCTAAGGACAAAAGGAGCAGAGCACTCACCTGTGGGAATGCAGCCAGTGCCTTGGCAAGTGGGGCAGGTGATGCTGTCCTGACCCGTGAATTCAACGTATGGAAATTTGGCAATGTCCTCATTGCGGTCTCGGCTGTCGAGTAAATCATCATCACCATCATCATCCTTGTCAGCCTTCCTCCTCCGCCTGGAGGCAGCGCTGTCAGCAGACAGAGAAAGCGCAGAACCCATCGCAGCCGTGGAGGAAGAGCTGCACAGACAGTAGCAGAGAACTCAGTGCGTTTGGTGGCAGACAGAGAAACCCCACCTTGAACCATGGGCAGGAGGGGAAAAGCCCCCCCCCCTCCCTCCCCAAAACCCATTACAGACCCTCACACACAGCCCCCCACTTTCACAGCCTTCTCCTATCGGAAAACCACCCACCCTCAGGTGCCCCCCCCTACTCCCCAGGTCCCACCCAGCACAGTGGGAACGCCCCCCCCCAGGAACAGCCCCACAGAGCCCCCCTAAAGCAGGGACACCCCCACACAGAGGGCCTCAGACCCCCTCAGAAACCCCACAGAGGCACCCAGCGCTCCCCCAAACGTTTCACGAGGAGCCAAACGTTCCTAAACGCGCCCCCCCCCCCCCTCAAAACTAAAACCAAAACCAAAACTAAAGCCCTCCCACACAGGCCCACCCACGGACAGCCCCCTTAGAGACAAACCCCCTTCACCAACACCCACGAAAAGCACCGTTCCCCTCAAACGAGCCCAAAGGATCCCCACACAAAGACCCCTCAGGACCGCGGCCCCCGCGGCCCCCCCAACCCAGCGCTGCCCCTCACGCCCACCGCAGCAGAATGGCCGCAGGGCCGCGCAGCCGCCGTTGCTATGACTACGACGCCTCACCCTCGCCCCGCCCCTCCACTTCCGGCGCAGGGCGGAAGGAAGAGGCGGTGCCCACAGGCCCCGCCCCCCGCGCTGACGCCCCGCCCAATGCGCGTAGGGAGCGGGCGCTGCGTCACCGCCCCACCCACGGTGTAATGGGCGGGGCCTGAGGAGGGCGCCGCTCCCGCGGTGACGCAACGAGGCGCCCCGCCCGGGTGTGCCGCTTCCTCAGTGCGCATGCGCCGCACAGCGTTAGGGCGGTGCACACGGCCCTACCTTTTGGGTGGGGCTGAGGGGCGTGTCCCGCACTGCGCATGCGCCGCAACCACGCGGGGGGGGACGTGTTCTGAGGACGCGTGTCTGTGCGCGCATGCGCTTTGCGCAAAAGCCGCGGACCTCCTCGCGCATGCGTACGGGCTGCGCAGAGTCTGGAGGTGGAGTGCGCATGCGCTGGGGGAAACGGGCTTCTGGGTGCCGGTATGTGCACAGCAGCGGTGTGGACCCTCAGCCGGTAGTGGGACCGCTTCCCAATATGGAACCATCACCATTATGAGGGCACCATCCCAGTATGGACCCTTCCTGCACCATTACGGGGGCACCCATCCCAGTATGGACCCTTCCTGCGCCAGTATAGGGGAACCCATCCCAGTATGGACCTTTCCTGCGCCAGTATAGGGGAACCCATCCCAGTATGGACCCTTCCTGCACCATTACAGGGACACCCATCCCAGTATGGACCCTTCCTGCACCATTATGGGGGCACCCATCCCAGTATGGACCCTTCCTGTGCCAGTATGGGGGCACCATCCCAGTATGGACCCTTCCTGCACCATTATAGGGGCACCCATCCCAGTATGGACCCTTCCTGCGCCAGTATGGGGGCACCATCCCAGTATGGGCCCTTCCTGCACCATTACAGGGGCACCCATCCCAGTATGGACCCTTCCTGCGCCAGTATAGGGGCACCCATCCCAGTATGGACCCTTCCTGCACCATTATAGGGGCACCCATCCCAGTATGGACCCTTCCTGCACCAGTATGGGGGCACCAATCCCGTATGGACCCTTCCTGCACCAGTATGGGGGCACCATCCCAGTATGAGCCCCCAGACTGCTGTATGTTCACCAGTCCCACTGTGAGGCAATGCAAAACCATGAACGCTTGTGCAAACCACTCAAGGCTGCGTGCCCTCGTGCAAGGCTGTGCACGCTCATGCAATACCATGCATCCTAGTGCAAGGTCGTGCGTGCTTGTGCAGGGCTGTGCGTGTCCATGCAATGCTCTGGCCGTGCTGCAGGGCCGTGCAAGCCCTGCACGCTCTGTCCTGCGCTGCAGGCTCGCTAGATGTCGCCTCACCCAGCACACGGCGGCTCCTACACCGCTCTGTGCACAGTGCTCCCTCTGCTAAAAGCTCAGCTCCAGGCTTCCCCCCCGCCGGAGCTCAGAGCTGCAGCTCCCAACACGGGGATTTGCTGTGGAGGGTTGGGAGGGGAAAAGCACCGCTGCAGACAAATTACCCCAAAACGCAGCGTTTAAGGGGAAAATTGCCTCTCGCTGGCAGTTCTGAGGTTCACAGGGTTTCTCTTGCTGCTGCAGAAATTCACATTTCCCAGCTGTCCCTTCCTTCTCCTGCATTGTCCCTTCGGGTTTATTGCCGCACTGATGGGGTGCTGATCCATCTGCGTCGATTTATTGGCATTTTAGGGGCTTTGCACTCTGGATGCACAGATAATAGGGGGAAAATCCACCCTCCCCACTCACAATTACACTCCCCAATTACAATTGGGTGCAGAGGAGCATACAATGGGTTTGGGGGGGGGGGGGGGGGAACAGAATCAAACCAGATCATTCACCCCTCTCACCCCAAGCTCTGCATCTCTGGGACAGAAGCAGAAAAAGAAATGAATCTTTGGGGTCAGCTGATGCTCACATAACCCCACAGAGCCTCCACTGTGACCTCCCAGGTCTTTTGCTGCCCCAACGAATGTGAGGGCTCAATGGAAAACCAAATTCCTTCCCTTCATAATCACTCAAACCATAAAAATCAAGAAAACATTTGTAACAACTCTGCGTTGCTTTAATGGATCATTGGTTCTCTTCCTCCTGAGAGCAAAGGGCGTGAGGGAGGCTCCCTGACTTGCGGTCCGCACTAATTGCCCCGCTAATTGGGTGAGTTGCTCATATCCCATCACCCTCAAGTGAACAGAGGATGGATGGGCTCTGCACAAGGCATTTTGGGGAAGGGATGGGGAGAGGGAAGCCTTCACTGAGCCACTAAGGGTGGGCTGAAGGGTGAGCTTAGCCCTGTAGCAGACAGCGGAGAATCCCCACAGGAAGAAAGAAGCTGCATTCAAAGCTGTGGGTGAGGAACCTCAAGGCGAGGTCCTGGCGGGTGCCAAACACTGTGAAGTCATGTTAGGGGATGGGTGTCCTGGTTTAAATCCCTTTTGTTCCTATAGTTATAATCCCTGTAGTTTTAAAGGCTCCTTTCAAAGCCAGTCTGGGTGTAGGGGACAAGTCTATGGCAATAGCATGAGAGCCATCCCCGTCCTTGTCCCTACCTCTATCCCTATCCCAATCCCTGTCCCCATCCCTACCACCATCCCTAACCCTTTCTCATCCCCATCCCCATCTCTATCCTTATCTCTATCCCTATCCTTATCCCTATCTCCATCCCATCCCCATCCCCATCTCTATCCTTATCTCTATCCCTATCCCTATCCCTATCCCTATCCCTATCCCTATCCCTATCCCTATCCCTATCCCTATCTCCATCCCATCCCCATCTCCATCCTTATCTCTATCCCTATCCTTATCTCCATCCCCATCCATTTTCCTTCCCCCATCCCTATCACCATCCCCGTCTGTCTCCTCTCCCACAACACTCTCCTCATTCCCCAAAAAAGTTCCATACAACCCAATTGTCTCTAATGAACTCTCATTTCTTCCCAGACCTTTTTTCTTTTCTCTTTTTTCCCCCCGGATTGCTCTCATTAAATCAATTTGAAAACATTCAGCGAAACGCTTTCCCCACACAAATTAAAGCTGCTGAACTCGACGAGCGCAGCTGCAGGGCGGTGATTGCTGCTGTCTGCTGTGCCGCCCGCGCTTGGGTTCATTTTCTCTGGGGAGTTTGGGTTTAGGGGACATTTGGTAAACCCTGGAGCATCACAAAGGGACTTTCTTGATGCCTTTCTTGTCGCTTTATAAAATGTTGCCAGACAGGTTTTGGAGGATGGAAAGGGAGAAGCTGACAAATATCCGGAGGTTTTCAGAGCAGGGCTGTAAGGCGCCCAGAGGTTTGGGTTGGGGCTGCAGCGTGAGCTGAAATGGCTCAGCTCGAATTCCTGTGCTCCACATTTGATTTACATCATCCGAAAAGGGATTTGGGGTGGCTGAGATCAGTACTTGTGATGATCAATAGTTATGGCTGCTCGCGCAGCCCCAGATACCTCCAGGACCTGCAGGGCAGCTACACCCCACCTGCAGGTCCCTGACCCCCATGTGAGGGCTTTGCAAGGGCTCAGCTCGTGTGCAGGATGTGGAGCCCCAGCTACGATGGGGCTGAGCGGAGAGTGCAAACAGACTGGGGGCTGCAAACAGCCCTGACTGCCGGGATCCTTGCACTTTCAGTTGTGCTTGGGCACTTGCTTCTGTCTCTGGTCTGGAGGAAGGGGATGAATCAGCTCTCCTTCTGCCCTTAATCTGATCTAGGCATCAGAAAAATCCATGAACTCTCCAAGAGATGCAATCAGGGTGAGGAACTGCAGTCTGCAGTGGCAGCTCTGCTGGTTGTAATCCTAAAAATGGGAGAGGATGGAGACCGGCTGTGCAGATGCTGCAGGCGCATAAATGAAATGAATTTCATTTGCCAGGTGATGAATGCTCCCAGTACACGGTGGATTGTTACTTAGCACTCCAGAAGGGAAGCAGCCTCTGAAGCACTGCCAGCTCTGTGGACAGAGCCACGTGACACCTGAGCTTCCAGAAGGCACCAGAGCAAAGGTGAAACTCTGCAAGGATACCTGGATGTCCTCAAGAGCTGTTATAACAGCGAGATGATTTGCCCAGGACTTCTGGAGGGCACTGTTGGACTGGTGGAGTTTGCTCTGCCCGGTGAGCAGCCTGGAGGGAAGGCCAGGAGGAAGCAAAACTGCACGCCTCACTGCGCCTTCTAGAGTGTCTGTGTTCCCAAAAACACCAGGCAGCAGAACCCCAAAAGCTCAAGGCAGAACCAGCGGCAGCTGCCCAGAAGCCGCTGGCAGTGCGTGGGGCTCCCCTCAGGGCTCAGGTGCGGAGCAGCACGGGCAGAAGCTGGGCCGAAACGGGGGGTGCAGCGCTGCCGCTTTCTGGGGTCCCGGGGCCGGGCAGCCACGTGCAATTTCCCGCCAGCCCACACCACGCCCATAGTGGGCGGGGCTTTGCTCAACCCTCGCCTTATATGGCCTAGGGGGCGTGGTCTAAAAGATGCCGCGTTGTCATTGGTGGGGTGAGCGGGGGGCGTGGCCGCAGAGGGGGCGTGGCCGAGGGAGGGGGCGGGGACGCGGAGCCGGCGGTTCCGTCAAAAGGCGGCTCCGGGGCGGAGGGGGAGGGAGGGGGGTGGCAGCGCTGGGAGTGCAGGTAATGGGCTGCGGGGACGGGGGGCTCCGAGTGCGGTGTAGGGAGGGGGAGCAGCCTCGTATCGGTGTTGGAGTCGTGGGGGGAGGAGGAGGAGGTCGCAGTTCTGGTGGTTGCTGGGGGGCTTCTATGGGGGCTTCTTCGTTATAGAGGGGGTTCCCCTCGTGCCTCCTATGGTTACAGGAGCCCAGAGTCGCCCCATGCACTCCCGGAGCTTGGGGGGGTTCTGTGCTGGCGTTGTGTGGCCTCCCAGCTTCTCTGCTGTTGCTTTGCAGGTGCTCCGTCCTCCCAGATCTGTGCCTCTGAAGCACTGTGTGCCCCTGCCTAGTTTGGGGTCCCACGTGAATCCCCTTTACCTCCTCTTTGTGAGCTGTACCCCACTTCTTTCTAGGGATTCCCCTCTTCCCTAATGGGGTTAATTAGGCTGGGGGGGACCCTGTCCTTTCTAGCCATCCCTGTGGGTGTTGCTTTTAACTAGAAGTGTGGGTCAGAGTCCCCCTCACTTGGGCTCAGCTGGAGCTGTGGGTGTCTGAACAGAGGGGGGTAGGCAAGGTTGTATTGCAAGGCTTCGTTTTCCCCTCCAAGTTTGTCTGATTTTCACTGCTCTGGACTGCTTTCCCCTTCCATGTGTTGAGGATAGGGAGAAACTGGAGCCACTCCTGTATCCCATGCTGACATAAAGCCCCTTCCCCAGCTTCACATCTCTCTGTTCTGAGCGTCCCTGTTGCGCGCTGTCACTCCAGTTCCTGTGTCCTGTCCCCAAGTCCCCTTCTCTCTGGGTACCTGCTTTGTGTTTTAGAGCTTTCAGCTTCTTTTCACATCAACATGCTGCTTTCTGACTCAGCTCAGAGCCCCATTAATGACCAGCCTTAAAAAGCGCCTTCAGGTTAATTGCCCGATTGGGCGCTTTTTGTTGTTTTGGGTTATTTTTTGGGGGGGGGATATGGGGAGACACCTCTGCCAGGTGGGGTCATAAGCACAGTAATTGCACTGGGTTGTAAATTCCCTGGTGACTTTTTGGCTGCCCGTGTCCACGTTGGATGTGACAGCTGTGACCCTTCAAGATCCCAATGCAAGGAAAAGGAAAGCACTGGGGATTTATGTGAGGTCGAGGGGGATTTTCCCTACAGCAAGCAGGGCCAGGGCACCTGAAAGAGCCGGGGGGGGGAGGGCAGGAGGGGAAAGAGCAGCTGCTATAGGGCACCTAGAAGAGGGGCAGGGGACAGGGGCTGCTTAGGGTATCTGAAGGGACCTAAAGGGAGAGCTGGTCTCTGTAGGGCACTCAAAGGGAGCCTGGGGAGTTGGGGGGGGGGGGGGGGGGGGGGGGGAGTCTACAGAGGGGGGGGGGGGGGGAGTCTACAGAGGAGCTGAGCTTCTCCTTCCCCTTCTTCACCCCTCTTTGAGCCCAAAGCTGCTTGGGGCACTCAGCAGAATTTCCCCAGAAGCTGCTGTGTGCCAGCAGCCGCCCCGTGCTGCGCCGCCTCCCACGCCGGGCACTGACTCATCTTCCTCCAGAGCTCGGTGGTGTCGGGATGGGGTTGGCTGTGTGGTCGGGGCAGGAGCCCACCGCCGCCTCCTCTGCGTTTAACCCATCTGTCCTTGGCTTCCTAGCTGCTTTCGGACGGGTCCTGTGAAGGTGCCCTGAGTCCAAGGGTAGGGGGAGAACCACGTGAGGTTCGGTGGATCCCATCGGGGTTCTGCTGCTCGTCTGTCTGACATCTCGTGGCAGCTCGGGTGTAAGATCTCCCCCGGCATCAAAGGCACAAAGCACAGGAATGGGTTTATTATTAGTCGAGAACTTGCTGGCTTCTCCCTTGGTGTTCTCCTCCCAAATCCTGCTGTCCTCAAAGCAAAACAAGTGGACGATCTGACCTCTTAATGTGTAACTCTGAGAATTGCCTCCCCCTTTGAGCGCACCTCCAGCCCCACAGAATAATGTTTAACCCACGGAGCTGAAGGGAGTCCATCCGGCCCAGACTTCCTGTGGCTTTCAAAGGGGGAAACGCTGAGATGTCACTGGGAGAGGAATAGAAGTGGTGGTAAAATAAACAGCTCTGTGTGCACTGTCAGAGTTGGGGGGGGGGGGAGGGCAGGGGGCTGTCACTGGGTGCTGCCCCTCTGTGGGTCGGGTGGGCTCTGCCCAGAGGGGCTCTCCTGAAGGACTTTGCATCGGAGGGGTGAATCTCAGTTGCTCTGTGGGTCTGTGCTGCCTTTCCCTATTTTCCCTATCGGAGGAGGCTGCAAGGATGAGGGGAAGCAGCATCTCAGTGTAACAGCGCTGTGCTGCTGGAAGCAGAGCTGTTTGGACAGCAGGTGGAATCACAAGTTGCATCCCTTGGCAGGCAGGACCTGGATGATGATGATGATTATTATTATTATTTTTGCTGTTTTCTGACCCAAAAGAATGCTTTGGGGGGACTGGAGTGGTCTCACATGTGGCAGCTCCTCTGTGAGTGTTCCCACAGCCCTGTGGCTGCTGTGATGTGGCAGCGCAGTTTGCTCTCCAGCACCCTGTGGTCGGAGGGAAGGCGGTGGCATGAATTTAGAGAGGATTTGCAAGGTTAAAATATAACACCCCAATAAGAGAAAAGCAAGGAGAGCTTCTGAAAATAGACCCTGAGCCATTGGAGGGAGAGCTGCAGCTCAGAGCTGTGTTATGCTGCAGCTGTGCAGCCTCTTCAATTGGGCTCTGTATGAGGTTGTGCGCCCCGTTGCAGGGGGGACACCAAAGCACCACACAGCAAGGAAAAATACTGCTATTATTATTATTATTTTAAGCTGTGGGCCTCTTTTATCTGAGCAAATAGAATGATGGTTGAAGGAGTTGATGAGTGTGGGCATCGTGGGCTGTGTGATGCAGGTGTGAGAGCCCTGGGCAGGCCCTGTCTGCCAGCAGTGCTTCCCCTCCTGCTGTGCTGAGGGCTGTGGGGCTGGGAGAGCATCTGGTGTGGGGCTGGGAGGGGGAAGGAGCATTGGTGCAGGGCAAGAGGGGTGTAAATGACAAGGGGAGCAAAGGTCTGGGAGATAAGGGAAGGCAGCGACTGCATAGGGCTTAAAGTAGGGCTTCAGTGACCTGATGCTGTGGCCGAGGAGTGGGTTTTGTATGGCCAGGAGAGCTCAGCATGGCTTCACCCAAAGGATCGAGGCAGTGGGCTGAGCACCAGCGCAGCTCCTGCGTGCGCCTGCCTTCCCTTGAGCTGAATCAGCCGCTGTAAAACACAGCTTTCTCACCTGCTGTTAAACCACCTCACGCATGGAAGTGACCTTTGTCTGCTAATAATTGGAAATGGGGTGTGGGAGTGATTAAAAAAAACAAAAACAATACCCAGAACTTCTATCTGTGTATCTCAAGGCGGTTCCTTTGCTGCCAGGAAGCAGCTGGGAGCTGCTGACCCGACCTGTCTGCGGTCCTCCAGCATTCAGACACTGTGAGTACCTCCAACCTGATGGGTTCCGTTCATGGAGGCTTCTGGTTGAGTGAGATGGGGTTGAAAGAGCTGTTCTGGATGCTCCCCTTCCTTATTCCTGAGACGTCCCTGCGCCCCATCCTGCTTGGTGCCTTTCGGTTTCTCAACCCATGGCTGCAACACAGCAGCACCTCCTGCTTTATCAGAGTTCCCACCCTGCCGCCTCCTGTCTGGGCAGGAAGGGATGGGTGATGGGTGCTGTGGCTGTGCTGCAGGGCTGCACACAGGATGGGGCTTTGGGGGCATCGCATCGAGGTCGGCAGAGGCTCCTCTCCCTTGCCCTGCAGCGGGGACGCGGATAGTGCTGACTTGGAAGGTTTCTTATGGATAAGCTCTTATAACCCGATGAATGCGCCCGTTTAACAGAACGTAGATAAGATAGAAGCGGGATCTATATTTAAACTTGCTTAGTTGTGCAGAACGCGTTGTGCCCTTGGTTGGAGCCGCGTGTGTTGGCTCACCTGTGGGAGTGAGGGTGGGCAGAATGCTGGGCGCTGCGTGGAAACGTTCCGCGCCTCTGCGATCTTTGAGGTCCCTTCCAACCCAAGGCATCCCGTGGTCTATGAGTTGATAGCTGTGGGTTATGCTCTCTGGGAAGGTGGTGCTAAGCCACACTAAAGACTTCAAAGCTGTGACGTGCTCAGCCCCCACCCCAAAAGCAGGGACCAGCCTTTGTCAAGGTGGAAAGTTACCACATGTCCTCAAATGGCGCTCTTCTTTTCTTTTTTGTGAGCGGGGTAAACTTTGGTTTCCACCTGACACTGAAGGATGTTGTTTACTTTCCAGCTTCCTTTTTGTTTTTGGAAGGGCACAAAGATTAATATCTTGACAGTTTGATTAAAAAAAAAAAAAAAAAATGTATTTCACTGTTTGAAACAGAGTGGTAATAAATAGTGGGGGTTTTACTGCTATTGAAAGCATGCTTCTGGGCATCTCTTTAATCTGCATGCTCAAGGCTGTCTCCAGAGCTAGCTAACAACAGAGTCCTGTCACTTGTAGATCTTACTTGAGAATGTTGATGCTGCAGGACCTTGGTGGTGCCATTCCCTTGTAACATCCCCAGCAGAAGCATCTGGGGACAGCAGTGGGCAGAGGAGGTGGGTGCAGCCAGGTGGAGCAGCCCTGGTTCCATCAGTGGTGATGAGGAGACGGTTGGACTAGATGATCTTGTAGGTTGTTTCCAACCTTGTGATTCTATGGTTCTAAGCTGTTCTGGATGCTGAGCTTCAGTCCCCACTTAGGAGCTTTTTCTACCTGGAGCAGAGCAGCAGCTGTGGCTTCCCTCCAGCCTTGTGCCCCGGGGTCTGAGTGCAGAGCGTTCCTCTGTAAGGCTCTCGTGCTCTGATGAGCTCAGAGGGGAGGCGATGGCTTTCTGAGCATCTCTGCATCGTGTTCAGATGTTTTGTGTACCGCTGTGGTTTGCTCAGTGCTGGACAGAGGGAGGAAATACTTTCTGTGCTCCCGTTGGGTGGCTTCAGCCTGCTGCCTCCCCATGCTGTCCTGAGGGTCTTTGCTGGGGGAGGATGCAAGAAGTGGGGTGGTTGGGCTGCCTGCTCTTCAAATAGCAATTATATCTTAAGGTAGGAGACCCTCTGTCTGCACCAGAAGTGCTGCGAGAGGCCCTTTATGCTGACATAATTTCAAAGCAGTGGCGCACGCTGTGACAAAACCTGACCACGGTGATCTGCACCGCAGGACCTTTGCAGGGACAAAAGGATGAGGCAGTGCCCGCATCCATGGGTGATGTGAACCTGCTCGTACCTGGCGGCGTGGCGATGATGTCTCCTGGACTCCCTGCTCTCCCCCTGTTTACCAGCTGTAAGAACCCACGTCCTCGCTTGGTGCGCTCTGCTTGAGGGCGAGGTGAGCCGAAATTGGCCACCGTGGGGTAATGGGATCATTGCAGCTCGTCTCAGGGAAGGAGAAATCTGTGGGTAATTCTGCCGTTTCTGAGTAGAGGGGAACAATTTTTCACCCTGCTCACCCACTCACTTCCTTGAGCAGCAGTGAAATTGCTGGAGAAGGAGCTGGCAGTGGAGGGCAGGGCACGGCTGTCACGTGCTGCGCTCAGCGCCGCGTTCGCCCGGACAGGCAGGAGAAGCAGAGCCCCAGGAGCAGCACCTCGCAGCCACGTTCCTTCTGCAGGTAAGGAGCCACCCAGCCCAGGGACCTGCAGGAGCTCCGTGCCTGTGGTTCTGCTCTCTTCCTCGGGGTTCAGCAGCAGGAGGTTGCAATTTGGGCAAGTGCCATGGAGAGGAGCAATGCGCGCTGGTGTTCGGCGGTCGCTTTGCTTTGGCTTCTCTCTTTGAGAAGTCCTCTTTCTTTTGGCTGATTCAGTTTTGCTTCTTGCTCTGATATTTTTTTTTTTGTTTCCTTCTGTCTTCAACCTGTTGCTGTTGGGTTTCTGATTGTCCTCGGTGTGGCTGATAGGGATCTGCTGAGAAAATGCTGCTCTGTGCGTGGGGTTTGTTGGGAGCGCTTTGGGATAGAGAGAAGGAGGGGGGTGCAGGCTGGGATCCGGCTTGGATGGATCCCAATTGCCCTCAGGTCAGCCCATGAGTACAAAATTGACGAGGTGCTGCAACAGGCTGAGCCCCAGGAGATGGGCTGGTGGTTGGGTGGGTGATTTTAGTGGCCTTTTCCAACCCGGATGGTTCTGTGGTTCTTGGAGTCTGTGCGTGGCAGAGATCTGTCCTGGAAGGACTGGGGAAGGCCGACGAGTTTTGTACTGGAGGTGATCATTGGCAGCTTCTATCCTTCCTGTGCAAATAGTCCTGACTGCTGGCTGGCCTTGGGGGTGATGTGCATCAGTCTTCTGCTCTCATAGGCAGAAATATCCCACTGAGATGCACCAGCTGTGTATCTTCAGCCCAGGGCTGCCCTGACTCCGTGTCCCATCTTACCCTAAGGCTGCTGCGACCGGTGAGGATTTGGGTTCCTCATTATTTGGGAAGACAAAACTTCCCTTCAGCAGTAAGACTGTATGCTGCAAGGTCCCATCCATGGGAAATGTGCTCAGTGGTGACTCTGGGTCTGTTTTACACCACAGGGGAAGCCTGGAGGGTTTGTCTGTGCCTTGTAAGGAGGGCTGGTCAAGGCTTGTGTTTCCATGGAGCTGATTGAGGTGATTAATCCAACACAGATCAGCGCCCATCACTCAGCTTCTCCAAACCTGGCTGTCTCTGCGTTGCTCCTTCCCTGAAATAAATGTCTTAAAACAGCTGAAAGCGCAGCTGGATGGGAAGGCTGTGATGGCAGCAAAGCTAAGATTGCTGCAGAGAGCTTTTCTTGCACAAATGGTTTTGCTTGCCACAGGCTGGGTGTTGTAGGCACCCTGCACTGAGCTCCTGCCAATGCAGCAGCAGTTGGCCAAAGCTGCAAGCTCTCCGCTTCTGGGAGCGGCATCAGATGTTGTCCTCTATCTACTGGCATCTTAATAAATGAGTCTATTATTTCAAAGGCCACCAGAGCGGCTCGGCAGCCTCTGAAGGGCTCTATCTTTGATTTGGTGACTGCTGAGACCTTTGAGTTCTGGGCTGTTCCTGCAGAGCTCCGAGTTGGCGCTCAGCAAAGAGGAGCTGCTCTCCTCCAGCCCTTGATCCCAAGCTCAGTGTGTTTGTTATCAGCAGTTGGGAGATACGGCTGTGCTGTAACACCTGACCTGCTTTCCTTGGGTCTGCTGCTGCTCTGAAATGGGCGACCTCCCAGCCCTGAGCCTCGCACAGCAGCATCTCCCCATCCTTGCTCTGTGCTGAGAGGTGAAGGCTCCACTCCTGCTCTTCTGATCTCACAGATCCGGGCGATGCCTTCAGCAGATGTTATTTATTTCTATGCCCACTTGTTTGCTGATGCTTTTCCTCCGCAACCCAACAGCAGCAAAAATATCCAACCAGCTTAATGTTAAACGTGTTCCCCCTCTAGAATTTCCTTCAGTGTCTCTGGGGGGGGTGACGTATTCTCAGTGTGACTTTTCTCCTCCCTCTGGACGAGGACAGAAATTTGCATTCTTCACCAGAACCTGTTTGCATACCTTTCGAAATGGGGAAGAGCCCTTTGCCGCATTCCCCGCGTGCAGGAACAGCTCCTGTCTGTCTGTCTGTCCGTCCTTCCTGGATTCTTGCACTGTGAGAGCCAGGATTCCTTGTCTGCTCGTGCTGTGGAAATAATGATTGGGAAACGAAGGCGTGGACGAAGCGCGCAATGAATTTGGATTGAGGGGAACGGGTGAGCGGGGATCTTGGAAGGTTCAGGTGATGCTGCTGGGGTGGCAATGGCTGCTGCTGTGGTTTCCTTGGCACACAGCATTCCCTCAGCCCCGCGCTGATGTGGTGCAGCACAGCAGCCGTGCTATCAGCACGGAGATCGCACTGACGCTGCTTGAAGGCAGAGTTTCCATTGGAAAACGTGAGCTTGGAGAAATCACTCCTGGAGATAAGAATGGAAATGGGGGAGAAGGAAACAGCGATTTTTCTGCTTCTCCTGCCTGTCAAAGTTGCAAGGCTGAGGGTCAGGAGAGGCAGGCGCTGCTGACGGCACCTGCATGGGTCGGGGCTGCAGCACCTCGATGCTGAACACGGTGCAGTTTGGGGGTTTGTTTCTGGATGCGTTCCTGCCCTGCTGCTGCAGTGCTTTGTGCTCTCACAGCTCTGCAAACGGCTGCATTCCCCACCTGGGAGCTCCAACAGCACCGCCCAGCAGAGATGAACCCATAGGGGAGGATGGGGGCGCAGTGCTGGGGCTGCAGACGCATTTGTTCCTGAAATGGGTATGAAAAGCAAACGAAGTCCTGTGGCACTGCGGTGCCCGCAGCTTTCGGAGCTCCTCTGAGTTTGTTCTGATGCCTTTGAGCCGCTTCTGTGTTCGGCTTCATTGCGTGGCCCCTGAACGCCTCAGAGCTGCTGAGCCGAACCTCCACAGCTGCAGTTCAGGCTGAGCTTCCACAGCCTGTGCTGCCACAGGAGACCCAGGGGAGAAAATCATGTAGCAGGACTGCCTCTGTTCTGAACTTCGTCCCTTTTTTCCCCTGAGTTAATGAATTCTCGGGGCCGGGCTGATGCTGGCCGTCACTGCGGAGCAGCAGCTCCTCCCGTTGCCGCTCCGTGAGCAGAGCAGCCCGGGGCCCGGCTGGGATTGGGCTTTTCCACCGAATCCGGGCAGAGCTGTTTGTGGGCTGCGCTGAGTCAGAAGGGAAGTCGGACGGGGCCGAAATCCTTCCTGCGAACCGCCGCTCCCGCACCGCCTCCTTCTGACTTCAGAGCTGGGAGGTCCCGCGTGGCTCCTCCGGATCCGCTCCGTCCTCAGTCACGAAAGGAGGAGGAACGGAGGCTTCTTGCGCTGTGCTGCTGGCTGCAGGGGAGCCGTGAACCCGCCGCGTGTGTTTTGCTCTGCGGAGCAGCAGCAGAGCGTTTGGAGGCGGATGGAAGCGTGCGCGGACCAAAGCCTTCGCTCTCAGCCGGCAGCCGCTGTGCTGGGGATCATCTCTGCGCCCTGCAGGCTTTGGGGTGTCCGTGGGCGCAGGGATGCTGTGCTCTGCTAGGGACAAAAGCTGCCACCTGAAGCGCTGTCATATGGGCTGCAGTCTCCCTGTGAGCTGGTGCTGCTGCTGGGCTGAAACCAACCTGTTTTTCAGCTCCAACAAGTGACTTTCTTTGTCATCTGTCTCAGACAAACCCACAAAGCAGCGTCGCAGCTGCCAGGCTGGGTGCAGGAGGAGGTCCGGGTGCAGGCGGGGCTGGAGCGGCACAGCGATGAGTTTGGGGAGCTCAGCACGTTGTGGGTTTCCTCCTGGGAGCTCGGGAGGAATCCGGTTCTGTTCTGATGTGCTGTAATTGGGCTGGGGCGCCATCAGGGCACTGTTTTAGGCAGTGCAGACCGGCAGCTGTACCGGAGCCGTGAATCATTGCGCTGTCAGTGCAGCACTACGAAAGCCCAAATTACTTTGGAGCTCTGTTTGCCACCTCACAGCGGCATTCTCTCCTTAAAGAAACGGCAAACCTGTGTGTCAGATTCCCTTTGCTCCCAGCTTTCCGTTGCACGGAGCCGATGCTGTTTCTCACGCCCAGGCATCCCAGTCTGTCAGGGGCTGCCGTTGCTTCTGGTTGGTGATTAACATCCTCCCGCAGCTCTGCTCGGGAAGTGAGGCATCCTGCAGCTCCGCGCCACGGTGCTCTCCCTGCTCGCATCAGTGCTGAGCTGTTTTACAGGTCATAAAGGAAGGATACGGAACGATTAGAGAGCATCCAGAAGAGGGATATGAAAATGGGAAAGGGTCTGGAGGGCAGAGAGTGTGAGGAGCAGCTGAGGTCCCTTGGTTTGTTCAGACCTGAGGAGAGGAAGCTGAGGAGAGCCCACCCCCCCATGGCAGCCCTACAGCTCTGCCCATGGCACTCAGCCCCCCATGGCAGCCCTACAGCTCTGCCCAAGGCACACAGCCCCCCATGGCAGCCCTACAGCTCTGCCCGTGGCACTCAGCCCCCCATGGCAGCCCTACAGCTCTGCCCGTGGCACTCAGCCCCCCATTGCAGCCCTACAGCTCTGCCCATGGCACTCAGCCCCCCCATGGCAGCCCTACAGCTCTGCCCAAGGCACACAGCCCCCCATGGCAGCCCTACAGCTCTGCCCGTGGCACTCAGCCCCCCATTGCAGCCCCACAGCTCTGCCCATGGCACTCAACCCCCCCATGGCAGCCCCACAGCTCTGCCCATGGCACTCAGCCCCCCATTGCAGCCCTACAGCTCTGCCCATGGCACTCAGCCCCCCCATGGCAGCCCTACAGCTCTGCCCATGGCACTCAGCCCCCCATTGCAGCCCTACAGCTCTGCCCATGGCACTCAGCCCCCCCATGGCAGCCCTACAGCTCTGCCCATGGCACTCAGCCCCCCCATGGCAGCCCTACAGCTCTGCCCATGGCACTCAGCCCCCCATGGCAGCCCTACAGCTCTGCCCATGGCACTCAGCCCCCCATTGCAGCCCTACAGCTCTGCCCTTGGCACTCAGCCCTTCTCAGAGGGGCAGGTGCTGATCTTTTCTCCCTGGGAACAACACGGCCCCGTTTGATCTGTGCCCACTGCTGGTGTTGTCTGTTGGCAGACTTTCACCCTTCCTTCTGCTCCTTGTTTTCCTATCTGTGATGGTCGGAGCTGCTGCAAATGCAGTCGTTTTCTCCCCCCTTAGGTCGGGCTGTTCTTCCTGCTGCGTTTCTTTGAGGTTTGGTGCTGAAAAAGGAAAAGGACTCAGACGGGGCTGGGAGAGGCACCTCCTGTTTTCCTGTTCCCCTTAGAAGTGCTCATCTCCTGTCCCTTCCCACAAAGGGAAATGGGAACAGTTTGCCCCATTCCTGGAATCAGGAATTGTGGCAGAGCCCCACGGGGGGGGGGGGGGGTTTGAGCTGTCTGCCTTCTGTAAAACCCCCAAACTTCCCCCAAAACATGGACCCCAAAACGTGCTGCAGGACCCCACCTGTGGGGCTGGCCCTAGTTTTGGGACTGCTGAGACCTGCAGAGCGATTGGCGTTGAGTACTGGTCTGAAACAGGGGGCACAGGGCTGGGAACAGCATTTACTGGAGGACTATTTTGGACTTTTTTGGGGACAGAGAGCCGAGGCTGCCCAGGAAACTGGAATTCATAAAGGCAGCCGATGCGTCTGAGGGCTGAAATGTGTGTGAAGCTCTCGGGAGTGTGATCAGTGCTTTGCTGAATGCTGTTCTTGACTAAAATCTTTCTCCTCTCCTCTCCTCTCCTCTCCTCTCCTCTCCTCTCCTCTCCTCTCCTCTCCTCTCCTCTCCTCTCCTCTCCTCTCCTCTCCTCTCCTCTCCTCTCCTCTCCTCTCCTCTCCTCTCCTCTCCTCTCCTCTCCTCTCCTCTCCTCTCCTCTCCTCTCCTCTTTTGGACTTCCTTTACCCAATAAATGCTTTCGGGCTCTGAATCTCTAAATGAATCAACACAACAAATAGGAAACCCAAAAACGGAGCAGCTCCTTCAGTCTGGAGCAAAGATCTGAGCAGCTTTAGGTCTCAGCGCTCCATGGAAATCCCTGATCCTTGTGGGTCCCTTCCAACTTGACTTATTCTGATCCCGTGGCCGAGGAGGGGGCACCGGCACCTGGCTGATGCGGACAGAAGAAGAGCCCCGGGTCTGGAGATGCTTTGCTGCATCCTTCCCTCTGCGCTTCTCTCCCATTCCTGTGCCCCGCTGCTGCAGCACCAGAACTGGGCTGTGTCTGTGCTCACCTCACACCCAGCCAACCCCTGGGGTGGGGGCAGGGGCTCTGCGGGCGCTCTGGTGATGCTGTAACCCATTGCTCCTCTGTCATTAGCCCTTATCAGCAGCCGAGGGCCTGCTGGGGTGTGCCAGGTTTCCTCATCCGGGTTGGCAGACGGTGCAGGGAGCTGCCTCTGTCTGCGGGTTCTTGCAGCAAGCTGCGTGCTCAAGGTTGGGGTGAGGGCAGAACCTGAGTGAGGTGAACTGCAAAACAAACCTCTGCCTGCCCTCGTGCCCACCAGTCGTGCCACAGAGCCATAATACAGACGTGAGGAGGGGGAGAGGAATAGGAACTGTGCTAGCTCTGCCACGTGCAAAGCTCTGTTCGTCTCCTTGCTGGAGGAAGGTCGTGGTGCTCACGCAAACCCCGTGTGAAAGCAAATCCAGCTGCTGCTGATGCCGTGCTGGTGGTGCCCTCTGGATTTCCAGCAGCATTGCTGCAGTGTGGGCTCAGTTCCTGTGGCTGCAATGACTGCACTGGGCCAGCCAGGACTCAGGTTGCAGGTATTCCTGATGTGGTGCCCGAGCCGTAATCTGGAAATCTGTTTACTTCATTCCAACCCATCAGGGGAACAGCTTTTGGAAATATGTGCTGCTTTTGCCTGTGCTCGTAGGGATTCATTGCCTAATTGTGATGGGAGATCCCATAAAGATACTTGGCTAATGTGGCAGAAGAGCTTGTCTATGGCCAGATGGTTTTCTCCTACCTCTCCACGCTGGGAGAGCTGCTGAGGGTTTTGCACCACGATGCTCATTTCTCACCACGGGGTTCCCTGCTCCCTCAGCTCCTCTCCGTGCTGCTGATGCCTTTTGCAGCCAGACTGCAGCCTTTCTGCTTTGCAGTGGGCGTGAGGTGGGGAGGAGGGAACGCATCCATGATCCTTGGAGCTGCCCTGTGCACGTTGAGGCCGTGTTGCTGTGGGTGAAGGAGTCCAGATGTGTTTGGTGGGTCGTGTGCTCCCCTGTGCCTGAGAACTCCACCAGCCCCACTCTGGGGGGAAATGGGTTCCTCTGACCCATTGGGAAAGCGACCATCCCTCCCTTCCAACTTGATTTATTCTGATCCCGTGGCCGAGGAGGGGGCACCGGCACCTGGCTGATGCAGACAGAAGAAGAGCCCCAGGTCTGGAGATGCTTTGCTGCATCCTTCTTTCTGTGCTTCTCTCCTGTTCCTCTGCCCCACTGCAGAGTTCTGCCCCACCTCGAGTACTGTGTCCAGTGTCCAGTTTTGGGCCCCTCACTGCAAGAAAGATATTGAGGCCCTGGAACGTGTTCAAAGGAGGGCAACAAAGCTGGTGAGGGGTCTGGAACACAGGGCTGATGAGGAGAGGCTGAAGGAGCTGGGAATGTTCAGCCTGGAGAAGAGGAGCTCAGGGGGGACCTCACTGCTCTCTATGACTGCATGAAGGGAGGCTGCAGGGAGCTGGGGGTCGGCCTCTGCTCTCGTGTCATCAGTGATAGGAGCAGAGGGAACGGCTTCAAGCTACGGCAGGGAAGATTCAGGCTGGACATGAGGAAGTGTTACTGTTCAGAAAGGGTGGTCAGGCACTGCAATGGATGCCCAGGGAGGTGGTGGAGTCACCGAGCCTGGGGGTGTTCAAGGAGAGGCTGGATGTTGTGTTGAGGGACGTGATTCAGTGGGAGCTGTTGGGAATGGGGGAACGGTTGGACTGGATGAGCTTGGAGGTCTTTTCCAACCTTGGTGATTCTGTGATTCTATGAGTTGGGAAGGCCGGTGCTGGTCCCTGTGGGCAGGAGGTATCACAGAGCATCCATCCACTGTGCGCTGCGTGGGGCTGCATCTGCAGAGCGGTGCTGAGCTCCAAGTGTGCACGTGGAGGCTGTGCCTGCTCTTCCCAGGAGGCTGTCAGTCAGCTGCCTAATAAATCTCATGGAAAGCAGCGGAGCAACGGGGCTCCCTGGAGCTACAGAAGGAAATGATTTAATTGCCTCTTTAATAGAGAAAGGGGTTGCCTGCGTGCTGCGACTGGATGCTTTGAATAGGCTGATTTGTACTGGGAAAGATTCTTGGGATTCAAGTGCATTGCCAGAGGCTCTGGAGAGGCTCACGGAGCATCGCTTTGTTTCGACGTGTCACAGAGGTGTTAATTGAGAGTGAGAGCCAGGAAAATAGGGAAGCCTCCCTGAGAGTGAATGGGTCTCTCCAAGGCTCAGCAAAGCCTTCAGCAGCACTCAGAGCAGCGCTGGGCTGAGGATTTATGGAGGTTTCAGAAGCCATCCTGCTCCTTCCAGGCTGAGCGGGGAAAGCTTTTGTTTTCCTTGGCAAAGCAATGAACCCAACAGCGCAAAACAAAGATGCTGAGAACATGACAAATGCTTTCGTGGCATCGCTGTGGTTTATTTTCTGCATCTTGGAGTTGTTGAAGGATGTTGGTCTCCAAACGTTGCAGACTTGAAACCCTCTGTGCTGAGATGTCCCCTCTGCTGCCTGGGCAGGGCTCAGATCTTCCCAAAGTGTCTTTGTTCCCCCCAAAGTCGGAGCCTTCCTGGCACAGAGGGAAGTTCCTCACCCTGGGACCCTGGGCTGGACGAATTCCTGCTCTGTCTTTTAGGTGTAAATGCATTCAGTGCAAGGTGTGAAGGATCCGACCCCACCACATGCAGCCCACAGGCTCCCATTCCCATGCAACCCTTGCAATCTCCTGTTTTCCCCCCAGCTTCAGGACCTCTGCCTTCAGCACGCCGCGTTTCGCATGCATGCAAAGCCACAGACCGTTCCTGCAAAGGTTCTTCTATCCTGGGCTTTTGTATTTCTGGCTCTTTACAGTGACTGAGCGTGGGGCAGCCGAAGCCATGGCTGCTGAGCTGTGTCCCTCAGTGAGGTTTGTGCTCCGGCTCCTTTGCTTTGCAGCTGATGCAGAAACGTGCTGTCAGAAGGCAGCATTTCAGCGCTGTGACGCTGGGAAGGAAACCTGCTGCTGTGCAGATGACTCAGGCTGTCGGTGGGAGCAGTCCTTCTCCAGGGCCTTTTTCCCCTCTGCCAAGTCTGGAGGAGCTGCGAGTTTGGGTTTTGCAACGGCGAGTTGGCAGGAGAAAAAGGAAAGTGACAAAGCATGAGAAAATACTTCAGCAAAACGCTGCCTGTCAGAGCCTGAGGGGTCACAGGGGGGGCTCAGAAGTGACTGTGGTGACACTGAGCCCGAAGGAGGGTCCTTTGCTTTTAAGGAGGAGGAAAAGGAGCAGATGCTGTGTGTGCTTCCCAGTAGAACAGGTGAATCCAGCACCCCCAGCGGAGGTCCCAGCTCTGACCTGTGCCTTCACACGGCTTCCTTCCAGCTGGGTTATATTTGAAGAGCTCCAAACCCCTCCTGAAGCGCTTTGTGCAGACGTTCCGCTCCCTGCAGATGCCTTCAGCCCCCCCCAGCCCCTCTCAGCCTTCCTGCTGCTCCCTCTGAGCACCGCTGGGGTTCACATTGCACCTGCAGCAGCACAGGGCCGTGCAGTGGAAGGATGCTTCCATGGCGTCAGTTGCACGCAGGTGAGCCGTCGGTGCTGCTGTGACTCAGCCCAGGAGTGAGACAGGGAGCGGTGGGGCGGGCAGCCCCCGGTCAGCCTTGCCACATCCTCCCTGCCCGTATCTGTGGGACCCATCCCAGCCCCGTCCCAAATAACAGGGATCTGTTGCAGCCCTGTCCCAAATAACTCGTTGCTTAGTAGGAGGCCGGCGCGGAGCTGGGAGCTGCGGCGCTTGGCCACCCGGTGCTCCTCTCCCTGCTCGTGTCTCCACAGCTGAGCTTTTCCCACGTCTTCTGAGCTCAGCTGTGCGCTGCTTCTTCCCCCCGGTGCCACCTGGCTGCATCCCAGGGGGGAGAGCCGCCGAGTGCAGCCCGCTTTGAGCTGCAGAACTGTGCACAAAGCAGCAAAAAGCGGCGTCGGAAACGTGACGGCTCCTGCCCTGCTGAGGGAGCTGGGCTCGTTCAGCATGGAGAAAAGAAGGCTGGGGGTGAGCTGAGTGCAGCCTGCAGTGCCTGAAGGGAGCCTGCAGACAGGAGGGGAAGCAGCTCTGTGAAAGGGGAGATGAGAGCAGGACGAGGGGAAATGAAGCTGAGGGAGGGCAGATGGAGGTTGGATGTCAGGGAAGTTGTGTGCTGTGAGAGCGGTGAGGGGCTGAACAGCTGCCCAGAGAGGCTGCGATGCCCCGTCCATCCCTGGAGGTGTTGGAGGCTGGATGGGGCCCTGGGCAGCCTGGGCTGCTGTGAAATGGGGAGGTTGGTGGCCCTGCGTGGCACAGGGATGGAGCTCTGTGATCCTGCAGCTCCCTTCCAACCCAACCATTCTGTGATCCTGTGAAACCTGCAGCTCAGCACGGCGCAGCTGTTTTGGAGCCGAGCCCTGGGCTCTGCTGGGACAGAACCTGCTGTCGTTTTGCTGTAACCAGCTGCAAAATGAGTTTGACCTTTCAGGTGCCCGCTTGGAAGAAGTCGGCGCTTTTACAACAAATGATTTTGCTCCTTCCAGGAGGCGAAGGCTAAATGTCACGTTTGATGAATGAGCGACCTTTCACGGGGGCGGAGGGAAACTCCTCCATGCGCTCCACCCCACACCGACGTCATTTCCATGATGGGGCTGAGTAACGTTTTCCAAGAAGTCAGAGATGGCAGCTTAGAGCTGCATCCCGTGGGGAAATGCCTGGCATTGCTGCTGATCTCATTGCTGCGTGCTCTCCTTTAGCTGAGAGCTGGCCAGGGATGTGGGGGACCTCTGTGATGGTGATTTTGTGGCCATCAGCGCCTCTTTTCCCCACCCTGGAGGTGTCAGCATCCACGTGCGTGGCCCTGGGAAGGGCTGGCAGAGTGAGGAGTGGCACTGAGTGCTGGGGAAGCATTCAGGGATGCCAGGGGATGTTTGCAGGCTGCGCTGTTTTGTGCTGCCTGAGTTTGTGCTCTGAGTTTGTGCTGCGGTGAGGACAAACCTAAACCCCTCTCCCTGCTTTAAGACAGCAGAACTTCAGGAAGGCAAAGCGTCTTAAAGCCTCCTCTTGGCTCTGCCCCGGTTCGGTGTCAGCCCGGTGCCGTTGTGATGCTTCCCCTTCTGCAGGCTGAAAGAGCAAAGTGATGCCAAGCGGGAGCAAAATCCCCATCCTCAGCTCTCATCATTGACATCGATGCCATTGACATTGAGGAGTCGTGCTCCGCTGTTGTGATGCCCCACGTTTATAGCAGCCATTTGGCTCTGCTTTGCGCCATCCCACGCCGCCATCAGGTCGCACAGCGCCGGATGCCTGACGGGCAGAATGGTGGGATGGAGATTGATGGGGAAACATCACCGGGGTGAACGGCACGCGTCGTGCTTCCCTCGCTGTGTCCTTTCCTCCCTGTGCCCTTGCGCTGCATTCCCTGCTCCCTTAGCAACGTGTCCGCATGCAGAGCTGTGACATCTCCCGGCGCTGTGCCGTGTGGGGCAGTTCTTTGTGCCCCCGTGGGGTGCAGAGGGGGCTGTGGGGTGGGTGCTCTCCCTTGGGCCGTCTCACTGCACGCTGTGCTTCCTTGCAGGTGTCTCCATGTCTCAGCTGTGCAGCTCCTGGGACTTAGACCAGCAAAGCATGGCGTACCTCCCCGATGCAGGTAACCCCACCTGCAGGATCCTCCTCCTGTTTTTCTCTCTCTCTCTCTCCAAGCTTAGCAGATTAGAACTCTTCTCTGAAGGCTCTCAGAGCGTTGTTTGTGCTGAGCTCCCATTAAGGCGGGTGTGAAACCAAGAACTGAAAGCTCCCGGAGCAGCTCTGGGCTCCAGGTGCCCCATGGCCATTCCCCCATGTGTGTGCAAGCCGTGCAGAACCACTGCACCTCAATGGGGCTGAGAGGAGCCTGGGCTGCCCTGGGATGAAGCCATAGCAGTTGGGTACACTCATACTGAGCCTTAAATTGAAGAGCTGTGCTCTTAGTTCTCGATTCCTTTGGGGTTTTTTAACTCACTTTTGTTCCAGATTTCGTTGTCTGATGGTGTTTTATGCAGGAAATCCCCAGCATCAGCTGAGTGGCTCAAGAAAGCGGCGTGGAGCCAAAGAGGCAGCAGCTGTTTGTGGTGCCTCTCGAGACAGCATTGAATGGCCTTTAAAATAAAGAAATAGTTTTAAGAAATGGGAGGGGAGGAAAGGAGGGAAAAAGGAAAGGGGAAGAAAGGGAAAAGGCAAAGAAAAAAATGGGGAAAAAGAGAAGAGAAGCAGCCAGGAAAACAGCCCGTGCCAAGCTCCGTTCCGGCGTTCCTTTCAGCTTCACATGCTCTGCACTGGGAGCCCCATTTCCTTCCTTCCTTCTTTCTGCCCCTTTGAGGATTTTTGGAACAATGCTCATTCGAGTTGTGTTTGGGATTTGTCTGACTTACGGGAGCTGCTGCAGTGCTGGCGCTGCTTCCCGTCTGCATGGGGGAAATTCTGCTCCGGCTGTGACCTCTTCCCCTGCGGTTTTGCATCTCTGCTTTGGGTGAATTTGGCTTCGTTCAAGGCTCGTTTTTTTGGAAGCCAAGTGCAAAGGAGTGGAGGAGAAAGGATCGGGGTTTGGAAGTGGGCTGTTGGGGTCTGATTGCTGAAGTGCAGCAAATAAATGTGAGCACGTTGTGCTGTGGGGGTCGGTCCTGCCTTCACCGGGCAGATCCACAAACATGTGCTATGATCCTGCTTGGTGATGGTGTCATTACGTAGAGCCAGAGGAACACAGAAGCTTTTCTTGTCGCATTGAATGCAAGCAAAAAAAAAAACCCAAAACCAACACCTTTATTTGCATCTGATTTGCTTCTTGTAAAGCTGTGACAGCTGCCACAAACACTGCTTTCCTCTGCCCCTCCAGAGATGGAAACCATGGCTGCCAGCACATCCCTCCCCGACCCGGCCGGTGAGTTTGATCGCAACGTGCCCCGAATCTGTGGGGTGTGTGGGGACAGAGCCACCGGCTTCCACTTCAACGCCATGACCTGCGAGGGCTGCAAGGGCTTCTTCAGGTGAGCTGAGCAAAGATTCCCACCCCACACACTGACACACAGAGAGCTGCTGGTGCTCAGGGTGCAGCCCTGCAGGGCTTTGCGTTGCAGGCAGCCAATGTGTCCTCAATAATTCAGACCCCACAAGGTGTTTCCCCTGTATTTCCCTTCTTGTGGCTACCAGGGGCTGTCAGCCATCTGTTAGGAGCCTTGCAGACTTCACATGCTGCATAGATAGGAGCATGCCAGCCTCTAGCGTGAGCCTGGGCTGGGAAGAGCAGACGCAGAGCCGGCGGTCTGGGAGTTTGAACAGCTGTAGTTTTTGTTTGCAGCTGATTTGAGGCTTTTTTCAGCCATCAGGTGAGTGTCTCCTAGTCTGCAGCTGCTCCTAACGAAGGCAAAACCATCCTAGGGCCTGATGAGCTGGAAGTTGGTGGGTGTTTTAGTGGCTCGCTTGCCCTGACGGTGTCAAACCATTCACGTGGGAATTCAGGTCGCTTGCACCAAGTGAGAGAATGACTAAGAGAGACGAGGAGAGATAATGGCTGGCGTGGGACTGGCAGGGAGAGCCTTGCTCAAGCACTGTGTGCTGCAATGAGACGGAGGCAGAGGGCTGCAGACACCAGAGCACATCGCTGTGTGTTCAGCAGGGCTGTTACAGCAACCGGGGCACAGGTTTGCAGAGCGAAGTCACAGCTCCTCCCCTGGCAGGAATTTTGGGGCTAGATGGAGGTTTTCACACACCGCAACCTGAGCAACGACATTTTCCTCAATTCCTGCTGCTCAGTGAGTAGCTCTGCTTTCAGGTGCTGCCCTTCACGCTCTGGTTCGGTGGCCCCAAGCTTCCCTGTCCCCTCCATGCCTGCGGTGGCCGTGGGGTGGATGGGGCTGGTCCTGAACTGGCTGCAGGGCAGCTGCTAACGTCAGAGAGGAGAGGAGAGCTGTCAGCCCTCCTCTGCACTCTGCTGCTTCCCCATCTCTGCTGGTGCAGTCATGTGCAGCATGACACGCAGCTGCAGCAGCATTTCTGAGCAGATGTTTTAGTGGTGTGAAAAGCACTCATCGTCAGCTAGCCCTTCATGCCCCCTATAAGGCCTTGATTTTCAATTTAAGGCTCTGCTTTTCCTTCATCTTGCTTTCCAGGCATGCCGTCCCCATGCTGGGTCTTGGTGTGTTCTTTCTTGCCCAACCAGGCTTGTTTACAAGCTATTTAGAACCGGTGAATTGAGTAATCCTTGTTGCTACCACAATGTGCAGGTGCTTTCTGCCTGAAAACACCACAGCACTGCTATGGGGGAAGCTGGACCCCTTAAAACTCACCCAGAAAATCTACGCATCCCTTTGCACAGACCACAAACACTTTGTTCCTATGTGCACTTGCTGTTTTAGCTCCCTGAGCAGGTTTTTGAAGAGCCACTGCACAGATACCAATTCCTGGTGGCTGCCTTGCAAGTCAGAATTGAGCCTGGAAGGAACAGAGGGGGTGAGGGGATTCCAGGCTGCAGTGGCAAAACCTGGGGTGAAGGAACTTGCCGGTCGGTCCCAGCTGCTTTGGGTCGTAGCTGTGTGGACGATTCCCCAGCATGAAATCAAGACCTGGGTTTCATGGCCCTATAAAAGGTGTTAGGAATTTACTGGCACCTCTGGGTGCTCAAACGTGCACGTAAGCTGCAGCACAAACAGCCCTGAGGCAACCTTTGGCCGCTGGCTTCAAAGTCCGCTGTTTATTAATGATGCCAACGGCAACAGTGGCCTCTTATTGAGCTCTGCTGTTTGCTCAGGGGCTCTTAAAATGCATCTAAGCCAGAGTGATTTATTCTGCTGCGACTTGGCTGAAGCATCCGCAGTTTCTCTGGTTTATTCTGAAGTTCCAGCGCAGTGACACTGGGTGTTCATAGCAGAGCTGCTCAGAAAGGCTCTGCGTGTTTCAAAACCCAGCAACTCCCCACCCATCCTGTCTGCATCACCGTTTCTCCCACTCCTGTCATCCTCCCCAGTTGGTCTTTGCCCTGTTCTCCATGGAAGTGGGAGATGAATTCCTCTTTTCTTTTGAAATAAATCCCCGGGGCTGTGAGCCGTTCAGCTTCCAGTCTCCATCCTGTTGTGTTGTCCTCCTGTTCCTGTTGCTGCAAGGAGGCAACCTGCGAGCTGCTGCTTGGGTTGTGAGTGGTGCTGAGTTGGCGGCGTGGCGGTGATGGGTTGATGGTTGGACTGGTGGATCTTAGTGGCCTTTTCCAGCCTGTATGACTCTATGCATGGGAGAAAGGAGGCTGAAATCCACGTAATGCAGAGTCCAGGAGTGATCCCAGACCTTGGGGGTTGTGCATCCAGCAGGAGATGTGCACCTGGCCGAGGTGAGAATGGTTTGGATGCGCCAAAATGCTGGTTTAAGTGGTAGAAAGTGAGCAGCAGAAACCAGGCACAGCAGCCTTACTCCTCAGCTTGCTTCGAGGGCTCATCCGAAAGCCTGTTTCCCAACAAAAATGTTCCAAGGGGTCTCCATAGGTTGGGATAAGAGGTGGCTGACGGCTCCCAGACGGATTTGGGGGAGAAAATGAGAACGGTGTCAGAGGGCCAAAGCTGTTGGACTTGCTGTTGATGCTGGGCTTCCCTGGGGGCTGTGGAGGTGCAATGAGGAAGAAATAAGAATTATCCAACCCCAACGTGTGACAGCTTCGCCCTGTTTCGTGGGTAAAAGGCAGTGCCAAAATGAATCCCAGTGGTGCTTACAGGGCTGGCGACTGAAATGTGGAGTCGGGAAGGCTGCAGTGGGGTTTGGTGAGGAGTAGGGCTGCTTTTGGGACCTGCAGCATCACGTGGGCTCCGTCAGTGTGAGAGCCGTGTGCGCTGAGATCCCACTTCACTCTCACAAAGATCAGCGCCGTGGGGCTCAGCGCAGCTCTGCCCATCCCTGTGGGTTGGGAGTCCCATAGCCAGGCTTTGCAGCCTCCATCCCTCCTTCTGCAGGCACCGAGCCACAATTTGGGGCAACGCTGGTGCAAATTCTCTCCCCGTTTCCCCATCACAGCACGGGCAGAGCTTGGGGTGATCCGGGTGACCCCAAACTCCCTGCAGCCTTCCTTCCCCATCCCCGGCTGAGGCTTTGTTTACTGCCGCCAGCTCAGTGCAGGGAGGGAAGGTTATATTTAACATCCTGCCTGGGACGGGGCTGTAAATGAGCCCTGAAATGGCCACTTGTGGGGCTGTACAAAAATACACCGGAGCCAGACGGCTGCGCTCGCTCTGCTGATGCAAGGCTGGGCGCTGCGGGGCCGCCGACCCCAGGGCAGGGAACGCTGCTCAGAAACTCTCCGTGGTGCCCCGCCGCCCTGGGTTCAAATAAACTGCAATTTTCATTCCAAAACCATAATGTTGGCTTGCACACAGGGCAGCTTTCCCCGCTCCGGGGCCTCGTGTTCCTCTTGTTTGTGCCTTCCCCAGCCTTGCCCTGGGCTGTGGGGCAGAAGACGCTGCTCCAGATACCCAAAAATTACAAAGATTTGTTCACCGAAACTGGGGGATTGAGGGGTGTTTGGTTGCAAACCCTGCTTTGCCCCTGGGCTGGGCAGCGTTTGTCCTCGTTCCTGAAACGATGCTGGTTTTAGCAGAAGGGGAAAACCCAGAGAAAAGCGGTCAAACCAAAACCCAGCTGTAAGGCAGAGCGCAGAGTCAGGGCTGCGGAGGCAGGTGCTGGAGGCTCTGCTTCTCCTGAATTCATTTCCCCAGATGCGTTTACACATCTGTGAGGTGAGAGGAGGGTGAAACCTGGCTGTTTACATCTCCGTTTGGAAAGCAGCCTCTAATTGCACCCTCACGGGTCTGCAGCCCAGGAACACCATGTGTATTTATACCCTAGAGGCACAACCCTGGCGCTGCTCCTGGCCTGGAGATCCCTGTCCTGTGCCCACGGAGCTCAGGACCGCGTCCACTTGGCATTGCAAGAGCATTTTATCACTGCTCCTCCTTGCAGGACTCCATTTGGGGGCGTTAATTTCAGGCGGTTTGGTTTTTCACTGTTGTACTCCAGCTGTGTCTCGGTGCTGCTCTCTTTCCGTGTGCTTTTCTGCTGCTTTTGCCCTTCTGATCACTTCATTTCCAGCCCAGGGGTTCGGTTTGCCTTCATTCAAACTCACATCTTCATTTAAAATGAGTGCTGTGTGTAGAAATGCACCTAAAGATAAGCCTTGCTCGCCGATGGAAGATCATCGAGTCACTTTCTCCAAAGCAGAGATGTGGCATCGCCGAAACCACCCTGAATGGCCAAACTCAGTTGTCCTGCAGTGTGTCATTAGTGGATATCAGGAGCTTGTAGCTGGGACCTGTGGCTTTGACCCTTTGTACTTGGAAGCTTTGCAGTCCTGATCGTAGCAGCGGATTAACGTGGCACGGTGTGGTTTTGGTGGAAAAGAGGTTATTATGTTAAGTGTTGTTTCTCTCGTGTCCTGCAGTGAGGTTTTTCTCGTGCACATGCAAGCATGCACTCCAGCCAGTTATTCTAGCAAAGCCAGGCTTTAAAGGCTGGTAAATGTTTAATAACACCGCTTTAGTACATGCTGCTCTGTCCTCTGGTTTCTCTGTCCCTGGAGGCTCGGATGGACATTTCTCTACAGTTCCACCTCCTCCTCTTGGGCTTCAAAACAACGTGAAACCAGAAAGCCGTTTCAGTGGTGTTGAGCCCGCAGGCTGTGTCCTTTTGAGGGCACCTTTTCCATGCTGTCCAGACCTGGAAGATCAAACCCAAATGTGCACGCACGCAGCTGCGGCCTTCCAAGCTGAGCCTTTCCAAGAGCCCAGCTGAGCTGCTGGGTGTCAGGTCAGTCGTTCCCTCTCAGCAGCCTTTCTCCAGCAGTTTTGCTGTCCAGACACTTGGATCTGCGCTCCTGCTGCTTGGAGCATCCCTCGTGCACTGCAAACAGCGCTGTGTGACCCAGGGTGTGTTGTTGATTTTTTTTGTCCCCTCCTGTTCCTCTGCAGGAGAAGCATGAAGAGGAAAGCGATATTCACCTGTCCGTTCAACGGGGACTGCAAAATCACCAAGGACAACCGGCGGCACTGCCAGGCCTGCCGGCTGAAACGCTGCGTGGACATTGGGATGATGAAGGAGTGTGAGTACGCTGGGTGTGCAGGGCTCAGCCTCGCGCCCTTGGCGCCCTTCTTCTTAAAACCTCTGTGCTCACGGCTTTAAAACCTGCACGAGGACTCGAAGAGGATGCAAAGGGCAGGGGGACGGCGTGGGTAATGATTGCGCGGGGCTCATTTAATGATTGAGGCGTTCGTGAGCTGGCTTTGCTGGCAGCTGCACGGTGAGCACATCCGGGGCTGTTGCTGATTAACTCACGGATGGAGCCCATTCATGTCCTGTCCTGTGCAAAGTCATCGTCCTCCTGCAGCACGTGGCCGAGCAGGCAGGGAGAGCTGGAGAGCCTCTGAGTGCTGATGCTGTGGGATGAGGAGCTGCACTCGCAGCGAGCCGTTCCACCTTTTGCTCTGCAATAGCTTTATTTCAGGCCCCTGTTCCTGCAGCAGGGTCCGTCCGTCCCGCCACGTGCAACGCGGAGGCTTAAACAAATAGCAGAGGGAAGTAAAGCACTTTTTAACCCAATCTAAACAGGCTAATGTTGTCCAAATATTTGTTTTTTTTTTTCTGACTGTATTTATAGATAAGCAGCTTTTAAAAATAAAAGCTGCTTGGCACGTTTCCTCCTACACACGCGTGCTTTCTACGCCCCGAGACTTCAGGAGTTTAAACCAAAATAACAGCCCTCTGCTAGGAGACTGCAAACAGGACAGCCTGTCCTATGATTGATGGGCTTGAAAATTCAGAGCTGGCTTGGCAAATGGAAGTGCTGAACGTTTCCTTATGTGCCGAGCGGAGAACAAACAGCGCCCGGTGGCACGGGGTGCAGATCTGCAAACCAGAACTTGCAAAGAACTTGAAGAAAAAAAATACCTAAACGTTCAGGAGCCCCGGAGATCAAACAGATCTTGAGGAATAGGAGGCCCCCAAATCGTGTAAAGTGCCAGCTGTGCTCTGTAGGGGGGTAGGAAAGCAAAGAGCAGGCAATGCACCAGGTGAATCCTTCTATTGTGAGAGCACAGGGATGGGGAAGCAAACCGGAGCAGGTCTGCATCCCATGTTCTGCCCTGCAGAAACAGCTGCTCCCTTTGGTTTAACGCTTGGACACAGCAAAGGGCCAGAGCTGCTCCCTGTAGTTGGCCGAGCGGTGTGGGAAGCACTGCACAAAGCACAGCTTTGGTGTTCTGCTGCTTTGGCATTTGTTGTCACACCTGATTTCTTGGTTGGAACAGCACCGTTAGGCACTTTCTGCTCCCAAACCCGGCTCTGAGGTGTTCCCAGAGCAGCAGGAGAGCCGTCCTGGTTGATGGCATGTTTACACTGTGGATCTTATCTCACTCAGAGGGAGGAAAAGCACTGAGCTGATTGAAAAGGAGAGCGCTGAAATGCCCCAGCGCACGAGGCTGCCTGGCTGGGAGCCTCCAGCCCTGGTTACTGCAGTTTGTTTGGCATCACCGTTGCCAACAAGGGAAATGTGTTGACTTGTAGCAGTCAATTACCCAGGAAGGGTCAGAAAATGCACTGAGGGATTCGCCTGCCCGCCTCGGGGTTAACTTGTAAGCGACCCCCCCTTAGCAAACGGATTCTGTATTAATGAAACCTAACCGAGGAGCCTAAAAATAGCCTTCCTGCAGCCTCTGCTGCTGCTTCAGTGAATGGGAACAAGGTGTGCTGCTGTTATTTTTAGGTGGCATCGTGGATCTTTGAACTCTTGGGGTGGGCTCGTGTCTTCCCCGGGCTGCGGTTGCTGGCACGGGTAGGGATGGGCTTGGTTTGATGGGTCCGAAGCAGAAATTAGAGCAAAACTGGATAAGGAGGAGGAGGCAGATGTGGACGCTCTTTGTGCTTGCGTTAATTTGAGGTCTGGTGCAGGCAGCTCCGTCTCCTCCTCCTGTCCTAAATCTTGGGTGGCTTTCAGCGTTGCCCCCAGCCACGTCTGCACGGCTCCAGGCTCGGTGCTGCAGTGAGGGGCTCTCAAGAAGGTGAAAGCTTTGTGTGTGTTGAAAATGGCACAGAGCAGCAGCCCTGCCCTGCTGCGCTCCCTGGGGAGCTGAGGACAGCCGCTGTCCCCACGAGGGACCAAGGAAAGGATGAGTTGCAGCCATAGGAACACGCTGAGCCCAGCAGTGAGGGTCAGGGCCGGGGGCTGATCCACAGCTGCAATCTGCCAGCAGCGTTAGCAAATATTTGTGGTTTTCCACCCATCTTATCTGCGTGGGGTAAAGCACAGGGCAAGCTTAGGGGACAGCGTCAGGCCACGGGCGAAGGCGAAAGCCGCGTCGTTTGGAAATGTTTTCGGGCTGTTTCCCTTCAGATGGCCCAAGCAACGCTGAGCTCATTCCTTCCATCCCACAAAATTGCCTCCCGCCAGCTGCGTGGTGCTCCAGAAGGGGCACCCATCCCTCCAGGGCCGTGCGTTACCTGTGGGTAATTCACCTCTCTTGGCCTCGCTGCCCTCTCTTTCCCTTGCTTTTATCAGCTCTGCAGTCATTACAGCACACACGGGCTGGGGATGTGCTTCCCCTTGGCTGCCCTGTGCTGCGGTGCAAAGCAGGGAGGCAGAAAACACGGCGCTGAACTGAACGGCCAAAGCAGCCTCACTGCATCTCTCCCTGCTGTGCTACTGCTGGGGGATTTTGGGTGCCTGTCACGGTGCCAGGATCGAGGAGCCTCCTTGGGAGGATCCAGCTGTGCTTGCAGTGTCCTGCTGCAGTTTGTCTGCCTGTGGATGGATTGCAGAGCGTTATGTGGGAGCTGGGATGTGGGGGAAGCGAAGGCAGAGCTGTGGGAGAGGCAGTGGGGAGGAATTAGGTTTGCACCCTGTGAAGGCTGCAGCTCGTGAGAATGGCTGCAGAGCGATCCTGGGCGCTTTTGGCAATGGAGCGGGGTCACAACGCCCTGCAGGGCTCTTTGGGGATGATTCCTGCCCTGATTCCTTGTGGCACATTAAACACACACTGTGTGTTTAGAATTCATTTTCTAATGAATCCCTTTCAAGGGATTCATTCTAGAATCTAAGTGAGGGCTGGCCAGCCCTCACCCTGCGGATCGCTGCACGGCTTCACTGCAGAGCTGCTGCTGCAGGGGCAGTTCTGCTTCCCCCCCATCCTCAATGCCACTCCCTGGGGATGGAAAGGAACCCACAGGGCTTTCTGGGGCTGCGTGGTGTCCCCACGTCCAGCTGAAATGCTGCCTGCCAAGCTTTGATGCAGTGCCTGAGTGCCATCCAGGGAGCAGTCTCACACTGATATTTGCTCTGTTTCGTTTCGGTTGGTGTTCGGCTGCCCTTTGCTCTCCCAATGGCGCACGTCTCCCTCCATGCCATCCCCATCACCTCCAGCTCCCCGCTTTGGCCAAGGCTGCGTGCTCAGATCCTCACCCACCAGCCGTGTCCTCGTGCTCTCAGTAACCTCAGAGCAGCCCTGCGGCTTTCTCCTCTGTCCCTGTGGTGTCTGCAGAGGTCGGTTCTGTGTCTGAACAGAAGTGATGCGCAGATGTTGGCTTCTCCTCCTCCCGTGCTTCGGGTCAGGGCAGCCCACAGCCGTTCCACTGCAGCTCTGTTTGTGCCAGGAGCTGTGAGCACAGCTCCAGCTCGATGCTGGGGAAGGGAGCAGCCCTGGGATCTGATCTCAAGCTGAAGATGCAGGCTGGGGCGCGTTGGCCCCATCCATCCTTCCGTGTGCACGAGGTGAGCGCAGACGAAGCCTTTTTCCCAGGAATTTTATAAAGCCCGTCAGTCCTGCGCTGACGTTGTGCTGTTACCATTTCTCACCCCAAAGCTTCAGCTTTGCTGCTCCCCGTTGGCTGAGCTGGTGCCGGGCTCTGTTGGGGCTTGCACAGCACCGCCTCTGTTTGCAAGATGAGCTGGAAGGGAATTGCGATTGCTTTTATCGCGTCGTTCTGATCTTTAAAACACCTTCAATCTGCCTGCGGGGCTTCCTTCGGGTTTTAGACTCCTGTAGGCTCTGGCAAGTCCCATCAGAGCGTTCAGCACCGACCCAAATCCCTGGCGGTGGTTTTGCAATGGGTTCAGAGCAATGTGCAGCCCGCACCACAGTCTGCCAGGCCTCAAAGCGCTGAAACCCCGGGACAAATAAGGAAAGATGCTTCGTTGTGCAGATCCCATACAGGGAAATCCATCTGCCTTAGGGGATTTGACCAGGGGTCGGTGCATGCGCTCTTCCTTGTTCAAGGCCAGGTTGGACGGGGTCCTGGGCAACCTGGTCTAAATGTGTATGTTTGGTGGCCCTGCTAGGCAGGGGGGTTGGAGCTACATGATCCTTGAGGTCCCTTCCAACCCGGGTGATTCTGTGATTCTGTGATTCTGTGATTCCTCCCATCCCAGCTCCTCTTCCTCACTTTCCTCCGTGCTGGGGTGGCTGAGGAGCCGCTGACCCCATCTCAGCTCTGTCCCCCTTCCAGCCCCGCGTGATGCTTCCCAGTGCTGCTGCATTCCTCAGTGATTTCTCCTTGCATGCAGCACCTGGATGGATCCCAAGCTTTCCTAATAGGACAGGAGATGACGAATTCCCCGTTTCGCCCGGGCTGCCCCCTGCAGCACTGACTGTTCCGTGCCGGTCACGGGAGCGACCTTTCGGCCTCAGCCGCTCATTCAGTACCTCCAGATCTTTAAATCCCCCCCCCCCGAGGTTGTTGTGCAAGTTTGAAAACGTATTGGAAAAATGCTGTTGGCAAAAGGCAGCAGAAGGGGCCAAGAAGTGCAAATGGCTCCTTGAGCCCCGCTGCCTTCGTCAGCCTCTCCTTCCAGATTCCACCCGACCGCAGGAAGCCGCCTGCCATCAGATAAAACACGCTGGGCTGCTCTGCTAATAACTGGTTCTGGGGCTAATAGCTTCTCAATGAAGGGGCACTGCTATTTATAGGACCCAACAGTGGATGTGCTTTGCTGATTGGGAGCGTTAACGAGCTGTTGGGTGCAAAGGTGGGTGCTTGTTGTTGCTTTTCCAACCTTGTGAGGCTCTTCAGGTCTTTGGGTTCTTTATAAGGGTCACATTGGAGCCCAAATTGCCTTTGGATGTTCAAACATCCCTAATAAGCGGGAGACGCTTTGCTCGTCGCCTTTGGACCCGACCTTTGGCTGCTGCTGAAGGCTGTTGCTCATAATACAAGCAATAAATTGGTATATTACAGAACAATTGAGGTTGGAAGAGGTCGCTAGGATCATCTGGTCCAGCCACCACCCATCCCCACCGTGTTTGCGTGTCCCCTCAGCTGAAAAACAGCCGCCATGCTGCTGCCCACCGCACTGCGCTCCCTCTGTTGTCGGAGCTGAGAGCGGTGTGCACGAACCCATCGGCCCACATCTCGAGATTTCTTTCACCCGAAAGCACAGAGCAAACAGTGAGGTCTGGAGCAAAGCCGTGGCGGTGCTGACGTGACCTGACTGCACCCGACGGCACCCAAATGGGCCATAAATGGTGCATAGCAGGGAGCCGTGACCCAGCAGGCGAGGACAGGAGCGGGTTCAGTAATAGGGTCGATGCAGGTTCAATGACCCATTAGCAACGCTGAGGGATGCTGCTTGGCTGCAGCACACCTGAGGCGCTTCGGTGCCGCTTTCCCAGTGCCTGTTTGCGACCCTTCGCTCTTTCCTTCCATCCCTGCAGTCATCCTGACGGATGAGGAGGTGCAGAGGAAGCGTGAGATGATCCTGAAGCGCAAAGAGGAGGAAGCGCTGAAGGAGAGCCTGAAGCCCAAGCTGTCGGAGGAGCAGCAGAAAGTCATTGACATCCTCCTCGAGGCCCACCACAAAACTTTCGACACCACTTACTCCGACTTCAACAAGTTTCGGGTACGTTGGGGGGCACGACAGCCCCGATTCCCACCTCAGCACCAGCAGCTCCAAGAAACTTCATCAGTTTCATCCCAATAAAACCCGGTGCAAATATCTCGGTGCTCCCCTCAAGCTTGCTCTCCCAGCCCCATTCCTCTCACCCCGCTCTCTCTTCCAGCCCCCTGTGAGAAGCAAAGTCAGCAGCAGTACAGCAACGCAGTCCTCCTGTGTCGTGTCCCAGGATTTCTCCTCGGAGGATCCCAATGATGTTTTTGGCTCTGATGCCTTCGGTGCATTCCCAGGTACTGGACTCGGCTCTCTGTGTGGCATTTCAGGCATCCTTATGCTATGGAAGCAAAAGGGGAAGAGATTTTTCTAAGCTTGGCCAAGAACGAAATAGTTGTCTCAGCTCTCCCAGGGAATGCATTTGACTCTAAGAGCCTCCTGAGGGTGTTCAGAAGGCTCCGGATGAGCTGAGAGCATGAAGTGCTTGGCTGCATCAGGACCATGAGCTGGGTTGCGGCTGCTCTGCCTGCAGTTAGACCTAAACTAAAAATCCCACAGCTGGTGTGACCAAAGCGCTCTCCCAGCCCAAGACAAAGACCTCCCAGCACAACAGGCACCGTCCCTGCTTTGGGCTGACACCCCTCCCTGTTACATCTCACCCCCATGGACCACCTCCCTCTTTCCAGAGCCCATGGCGCCCCAGATGTTTTCCAACCTGGATCTTTCCGAGGAGAGCGATGAGACCCCCTCCATGAGCATCGAGCTGCCCCAGCTCCCCATGCTCCCACACTTGGCTGACCTGGTCAGCTACAGCATACAGAAGGTGATCGGCTTCGCCAAAATGATCCCCGGATTCAGGTGAGATGTTGTCCCCACGCCAGGTGCCCACGATGGTTTTATGCTCCCAGCAATTCAGTCCCAGTTTCCACTTTTCTCCACTTCTCCACTTTTCTCCACTTCTCTCTGCCCCCTTCCCAGCTCTGTTCTTACCTTCTTGTTCTCCCTCCCTCTCCCTTCCTGGGGTTATTCCTCTTTAATCTTGAGCTGGATTCACCCTGGCCACATAAACAAAATGCCTGAGCTCCTGAGAAAGATGCTAAGGCCACGTGAGTGCTGCTCGTCTTGCTTGTGTGTCCTGAGATCCCATTTAACACCAGCCCAGCAAGAGTCAGCCTGGAGCCCAGGGCACTGGGTGCTGCCACTCGATACACAGAGCTGCAGAAATACCCACTGCTTAATTACCCAGAAATTCAGGGTGAGGGAGAAGCCGGATCGTGCCTCTGGTTGTGGACATCTCCTCATTCCCGCCCGCAGGGATCTGACTGCAGAGGATCAGATTGCCCTGCTGAAATCCAGCGCCATTGAGGTGATCATGCTGCGCTCCAACCAGTCCTTCACCTTGGAGGACATGTCGTGGACCTGTGGAAGCAACGACTTCACGTACAAAGTCAGCGATGTCACCCAAGGTAAAGGTGCAGCCGGGCTGAGGGCTCAAAGGTGGCACCCCAGCCTGAAATTCAGGTGTAAGAAAACCGTACTGAGTAAACTGCAGATGTTCAGGTGGATCTTAAACATCTGCCAGCACCCGGGGAAGAGCCTTGGAGTAACCCTGGGATGCTGAGATCCTTGGTGCAAGGCCTTGGAGTAACGCTGGGATGCTGAGATCCTTGGTGCAAGGCCTTGGAGTAACCCTGGGATGCTGAGATCCTTGGTACAAAGCCTTGGAGTAACCCTGGGATGCTGAGATCCTTGGTGCAAGGCCTTGGAGTAACGCTGGGATGCTGAGATCCTTGGTGCAAGGCCTTGGAGTAACGCTGGGATGCTGAGATCCTTGGTGCAAGGCCTTGGAGTAACCCTGGGATGCTGAGATCCTTGGTACAAAGCCTTGGAGTAACCCTGGGATGCTGAGATCCTTGGTGCAAGGCCTTGGAGTAACCCTGGGATGCTCAGATCCTTGGTGCAAAGCCTTGGAGTAACCCTGGGATGCTGAGATCCTTGGTGCAAGGCCTTGGAGTAACCCTGGGATGCTGAGATCCTTGGTACAAAGCCTTGGAGTAACCCTGGGATGCTGAGATCCTTGGTGCAAGGCCTTGGAGTAACCCTGGGATGCTGAGATCCTTGGTGCAAGGGCAGAGATCCCCCAGTGAGATCCCAAGGAAAACAGGCAGAGCAAACAGCACATCGGGACCAGGCGTGGGGCCACGGAGGGCAGGGATGGGATCTGCTTGCTGCGTGCTGTGGGCACACAAAACGTGTTTTGGTGTTTCTGCACAACGTGGCACGGTGTGGGAGCGATAAGGAGCGCAAACCGCCCGTAGGTTAATTGCCTTTCTGAAGTCATCTGCTCCATAATCTCCTGCCTTAAAGACGCTGCTGGGGAGGAAAGATTGAAAGAAATAATGTTTTTAAAGCTCTGTCAAAAATCATCCTGTGATTCTGTGATCCTGGCGCTCTGCTGCACTGAAGGAGGAGGCGCTGAGCTCCGCGCTCATCTCTCAGCTGCAGATCTGAGGTCTCACCCAGGTGCTAACAGCTCCTCTTTGTCCCCAGCCGGCCACAGCATGGAGCTCCTCGAGCCGCTCGTGAAGTTCCAGGTGGGCTTGAAGAAGCTGAACCTTCACGAGGAAGAGCACGTGCTCCTCATGGCCATCTGCATCCTGTCCCCAGGTAGGAGGACGCTCGTCCCCAAGCTCCCCACCCTGCCAGGCTTTGGCAGCACGAATGCTCCACCAATATCCCCAAGCCTGGCAGCGCCAGGCTAACAGCCAGACTCGATGACCTCCAAGGTCTTTTCCAAGGGCCGATCTGATGATGCTGGTGTTCCCTAGATCGACCCGGCGTTCAGGACACCTCGCTGGTGGAGTCCATCCAGGACCGCCTCTCGGACATCCTGCAGACCTACATCCGCTGCAGGCACCCCCCGCCCGGCAGCCGCCTGCTGTACGCCAAGATGATCCAGAAGCTGGCCGACCTGCGCAGCCTCAACGAGGAGCACTCCAAGCAGTACCGCTGCCTCTCCTTCCAGCCCGAGCACAGCATGCAGCTCACGCCCTTGGTGCTCGAGGTCTTCGGCAACGAGATCTCCTGATTCCAGCCGTGGGTTTGAGCACCCGCGTCTAAAGGGATAAGTCAGCCTTGGCCCCGAGAGGAGGGCTGTGACCCTGGGAGGAGGTTGTACATAGTTTGGTTTCACACTACTGCAGGTCCTGCTTTGTTTTCTTAGCCACGGCGGCCCAGGTTTGCTCGCTGCAGACCCAGATCTGTGCATTCCCCCCCCACTCCCCCCCCCCCCAAGAGTGTTTCTCAGAGTCTTTCACTCGTCTTCAAGAGCTGACTTATCCCTTTATGGATGTTTTGAGGCTGGGCTGCCTTGAACCACTTTTTTCTGACCAGAAACTGGGGCTGCTCGGAAGGAGAGGCTCAGGTTTTGCAGATTCATGGCACTGGGGAACCACCGATGGCATCTGTTGAACCTGAGGGACCCCTCCGCTCACCCCCAATTTGAGAAATGTGATGCTGATGGAATTGCACACCCCAGACCCATGCAGGAAAATGCTGAGGCTGCTCCTCAGAGCCCCACAGACAGCGGTGAGAGGTTGGAGAAGGGGACCACAGCCAGGAACAGCCAGCCGGGCTGTGATGTGTGTTCCCAGCACTACTGCCACCCCGTGTCCCACATCAGCCCCACTGCTGACACCATCCTGTAAGGGTGTTGTCTGCTGTCACGTTGAGGCCAGGCGGAGCTAATTGGGCACGCTGAGGTTTCCTGTGCAATGCTGGAGCTCTGGAGGGTGCCCCATCCCCGCTGACCCCACTGAAGCCACTTCTGCAGGGTGGTGGTCCTTCAGGAGGGGTCAATGGGAGCAGCACCAGCACGAGGATGGATTTGGGGCCATGAAATGCAGAGGAGCAGCGGGAGCTGAGTGCCTTGGTGGGACCCCAGGCAGCACCGTGTCTGGGGACACACAGCGGTCACGGTCCTCTGCATGGACAGCGGGGGGTGGGAACCCTGCAGGCAGCCGGACCTGGGGACAGTGCCTGGGGATGGGCGCTGCGCGGTGGGCACAGGGGGCAGCGGGGCTCCATCTCCGTGCAAATAAACGTGGCCTGGGAGCAGCACCGGCTGCGCTGTGGGGCTGTGTCCGTCTGTCCGGGTCCGTTTGAAGCTGCTGGAAGTGTCCGTCTGTCCGGGTTTGTGTCTGGGTGGGGCTGCTCTAGGTGTCCTTCTGTCTGTCCATGCTGTTCCGTGTCCGCATGTCCCTCTCTCCCCATCTCCTTTCGCATCCCCGTGTGCGCATGTACGCGTCCACACGTATCGCTGTGTCACCCCGTATCTCCTCAGCTCCCCCCCCCGCAGCCCCGTGTCACCGTTCCCCTCCCACGTATCCCCCACCGTGTCCCCACGTCACCGCCCCCTCCACGTGTCCAAAACTCCGCGCTCTGCGCATGCGCGGGTGGGTCAGGGCGGGGCGAAGCCGCACATGCGCAGAACGGAAGGGCGGGGCGGGCTGAGCCGGCGCACGCGCAGATCAGAAGGGCGGGGCGCCGTCGGGCGAGGCATGCGCATGCGCCGTCAAAATGCGCTGTGGAGGCAGCGCCGCACATGCGCAGTGTTGTGGATACAGTGCTGCGCATGCGCAGCGTCGCGGAGGCGGCACCGCGCACGCGCAGTGATGCGCGGCGTTTTGCGCGCCGTTCCCCTCATGGCCGCCGCCGTCACCGGGAGCGGGGCCGGGTCCAAGCGGGCCCGAACGGAGCCGGTTCCGCGCATCGGCACCCACGATGGCACCTTCCACTGCGACGAGGCGCTGGCATGCTTCCTGCTGCGCCTCCTGCCGCGCTACCGGGTACGGCCGCGGCCTCCTCGGGCCCTTCTGCACTCGGACCCGGTCTTACCTTCCGAGTCCTGCCCTTCCTCAGGGTCGCCCGTGGGTCCCCCGGCCCTGCTGGAGCCCTCAGTGCCACTGAAGAATCTCCCTTGGGTCCCCAAGCCCACGTTTTCTAGTCCCCCATCCTTCTATGGGGCCGCAGTGGGGTCCTCAGTCTCCGCTGGGGGCCGCTCCTGCCCTCATTTCCCTTATAACGTCTCCGGTCTCACCCACTGACCACTCTGGTATCCCCAGCCCCCTGCTGGAGTCCCCAGTCTCGCTTAGGGCCCATCCTGCGATCCCCAGGCCGTTGTCAGAATCCATGGCCCCACCTGGAGGACGCTTTCAGGTCCCCAGTCCTTCACTGGGGCCACACTGAGATCCCCAGCTCCTTGTTGGGGTCCTCAGCCCCATGTGGTGCCCGCCCTTATGTCCCCCATTTCCCCCTTGAGGTCCCCGTTCTCCCCAGTCCCACTCTGGGCCCCCCTCAGCCTCACCCCATGCCTCAGCAGGACGCAGAGGTGGTGCGGACCCGGGACCCCCAACGCCTGGCCCAGTGCGATGTGGTGGTGGATGTGGGGGGCGAATATGACCCTGAGAGGCACCGCTATGACCATCACCAGAGGTGAGGCACTCCACCACGTTGGGGTCACCACATAAGGGAGCCCCCCACGAGGGCTGACCCTGCGACCCCACAGGTCTTTCACCCAGTCCATGCAGAGCCTCCAGCCCAGCAAGCCCTGGACCACCAAACTGAGCAGCGCCGGGTTGGTTTATTGCCACTTTGGCTCCCAAATCCTTGCTGGGCTTCTGGGGCAGCCAGAGGACAGCCCTGTTGTGACTGCACTCTACGATAAGGTACGGGGGATTTGTGACCCACCAGCATGACTTTCCCTTGTGGAAACCACCCCATAAAAGAGGGGTTGGGCTCCAGGCGTTCTGACCCCACCCTGTCCCCAAGCTGTATGAGAACTTTGTGGAGGAGATCGACGCCATCGACAACGGCATCGCGCAGACGGACGGGGAGCCCCGCTACGCCCTCACCACCAACCTCAGCGCCCGCGTGGGGCACCTGAACCCCCGCTGGAACGACCCCGACCAGGACACTGAGGTGGGGACACGTGGGAAAGGGGGAACGCAGAGCTGCATTCTTTGGGGTCACTGCTGATCTTCTGCTGCATCCCCAGGCTGGGTTTAAGCGGGCAGTGGAGCTGGTGGGCAGTGAGTTCATGGACAGGCTCGACTATTATCACCGTGCCTGGCTGCCTGCGCGGGCGCTTGTGGAGGATGCCATCCGGCGCCGCTTTGAGGTGCTCCCTGTGCTTGTTTTGGGGGGGTTTAAAGGGTGGGTGGAAGCCTGGGGCAAGGGGAGGCCAGGTCCCCTTGGTGTTGACCTCCCCGCACAGCTCAGGGCACAGCTGTGCGCCCCGTTTCTCTCTCTGCACCCTTACAGCCACCCTCTGCACCCCTGTAACACCACACATTGTCACGTTGCTTCCCACCCTCCACCACCACTCTCCGTGCACCCAGAACAAGTGGTGGTGCATCCCCACAGCGCAGGGTCTCATTGGGAGGGGGGGGCTGTGCTATTCAGATGGTAAAAAGCGCATGAAGGGGGGAGAAGCTGAGGCGCGGGGCAGTGCTGGGGCACAGGGCAGGACCTCATGTGCCACCACGCAGCCGCATCGTGTTCCCTCTGCAGGTGGACACAAGCGGGGTGATGCTGGAGCTCCCGCAGGGCGGCTGCCCCTGGAAGGAGCACCTCTTCAGCCTGGAGAAGGAGCTGGCGCTGCCCAACCCGCTCCAGCTGGTGCTTTTCCCCGACCGCAGCGGGCAGTGGCGGGTGCAGAGCGTCCCGGTGGGGCCACGCAGCTTCGAGAGCCGGTGAGCCCCGTCCCCAGCGCATCCCCTGCCAGGAGGGGACAAGATCTCAACCCCCTGCCCCTTTTCCCACCATCGCAGCCTCCCTCTCCCCGAGCCATGGCGGGGTGTTCGTGACGAGGCGCTGTCTCAGCTCGCCGGCATCCCCGGCTGTGTCTTCGTGCACTCCAGTGGCTTCATCGGAGGCAACCGTACGCGGGAGGGAGCTTTGGAGATGGCCCGGAGGACGTTGGCACTGCAGGGGGTGGGAGCACAAAGCGGATGAGTTCCCCACCCCCCAATGAGTTGCCTGTGCTGGGACTTCGCATGGACTGTTGGCACGGTCACAGCAGGACACCAAAGCAGCTGTGAGCTGCCACTGGTCCCAGTTACAGCGTTGGACCGGTCCGAAAGCACAGAGCAGACTGAGAGGCTTTTAAGGATTCAGTGCTCTGAAGCCTGGCCTGTTATGTACTGGCTGCCAACACCAGTAAAAAACCAGTGCATTCCCAATGCATCTGCTGGTCAGGTAGTGGGAGCTGCTTTGGAGGTGTCCTGGGGCACAGGGGGGCACATGGGCTTCCAAAAGGTCACACGCTGGGGTGCAAAAGCAGGTGCAGCCTCAGCATCCCCAGCACTCTGTTGTTGGTTTGGGGGTTGGACTCGATGATCTCTGGAGGCCCCTTCCAACCCCTACAATTCTGTGATTCTGTGCTTCCCTCCATCCCAGCTGCCCCTGGGAGGGGAACGTCACCAGCCCAGCTGTCCTGGGGAGGACACAGACCCCCCCCTCGCTCCCCGCCTCCCGCTGCAGGGCGATGCAGGCAGCCTGGCTGTTCCTGCTGGCTCTGGGGTTGCCCTGCTGCCCCCGAGGCTGCCGCTGCCCTTTGGGGGGTCCCCAGGGCCTTCCCCCCACCGCCGGCGGTCGCAACGAAACCCTGGCAGGGAGCGGGCAGCCACGGGTGCCAGACGTGGCCATGCTGGTGGCCGTGGGTGGGTGGCTCGGCGCCGTCCTCGCTTATGTGGGACGCTACGTGAGGAGGAGCCGCGCCGAGACCCGTCTGCACCTCGAGTACCTGCGGGCTCTGCCCTGCCGGCGGCCGAGCCCCGGGGAGGAGGAGCCGCTCAGCGCCGTCCTGTGACACCACGGACGCCACAGGGGCAGAAGTTCCCAGCAGCAGATCCAAAGCGGGGATCCCCGCGGGCGAAGCATCCCTCGACGTCTCCGGTGTGAGTTGTTTACCCCACGTCTTCATTGGGCTGCTGCCGTCTTTTCCGTGGGGCGGAGGGGCAGTTTCCCTGCCTCGTTTCGGGGTTTGGTTTTCAGGAGGGTTGTGTGGGTCCTGGGGGTGGTGGCACTGTGGGCTGAGCAGGGCCCTCCCTCCCCGTTTCCTCTGCAGAGCGATTACAGCGTAATCCCAGGGATTAACCACGTGTAATCCAGGGCTTTAAGCACTGCCCCCCTCAGCCTCCCCCTAATCCCACTCCGGCCCATCTGCTCCCCCCAGCACTGTCAGGGCTCACGTGGGGCTGCAGCAGCACTCACTGAATGGGCTGGGAGGGGAAGGTCTGTGCTGTGCTGGGTCTCAGTGAGCTGCAGCGCTTCTGGTGGTTCCTTACGCCCTCAAGGTGAAGCCCAAAGGCTGCATTTAGGGCCAAGGAACCCTCACAGCCCCTTCGGCCCTCAGTGCAGCCACTTAACCACACAGCAAAACCCCACACTCATTGGGGGCTCCCCAGGTGTTTGTTTTCCGCACACAAATGTAGCGGCAGGAACCTCAGATCTGCTTTGGTTTAGGCACAGAATGACTCTTCTCCTGCAGGTGCACTGCAAACCATGACCTGACATCACAGAGCGGCACCAGAGCCCCAGAAACAAACCTGAGTGGCTTTGAGAACGCATCCCCCCCAACAAATGTCCAGGGAACGTTTCCTTGTTCTCCCTGGACAAGGACAGAGCGAGGAGCAGAGCCAGGCGTGGGGAGGAGGAGCCACCTTTAATCTGCACGGCGCTCGACGGCTGAACCCCACATTCCACAGAATGAGCGCACGGAGCCATGCAGAACCTGTGGGGGTACAGGAAGGGACCGCAGCCCCACGGTGTCCCAGGGAACAGGGAACTGCAGATGGATCCCAAACGTCCTGAGCTGCTGTCAGAGCTCCGAGAAGAGCGGCTGCTCCCGCACGCTGCTGCTGGCCGTCACCACGGCGGGGCTGCGGCCGGGGCTGCCGTAGGGCAGGCGGGAGCTCAGGAAGAAGAAGGGGATGTGGCTGATGGTCCCCGTGGACCAGCACTGGAGAGAACAACAGCACAAACGTCAGCACAGGGCACCACCGTCCCAAAGAGCAATGGGTCACCATCGCCTTCCCTCCGCCCTCTCTGCACCGCGGGGCAATTTCACCCCACTGCATTCCTCACTAAGAGCCGGAGCCGCACTCACCACGGTCAGCAGCGCTCCCTTCTCGAAGCAGGGGTGGAAGGCGATGAGCTGCGGCTCCGCGCTCTGCTCCCCCCTCAGGAATCCACTGGAAGGGAAAGGAGAGCTGCAGTGAGAGGCGGCGCAGCGCTCACGCAGCGCTGTGGGGTTAAGCGCGATCCCTGCTGCACTTAAAGGCTTTTCAGGATAATGGACGACACGTCCAAAATGCGACCGCTTTGGGGGCAAAATGGTACTGCAGCACTGCCTGAAGCAGCAGCGTGGGACGGCAGCAGCACAGCATCTTTCCCACTGCATCCCGAGGGTGTTTGACCAACCCCCAAAACACCACGAGAAGCCCCAAACCCATGCACTACGCACCACGGCAGGAGCTCAAACACGGGGCTGTTGCGGATACGGAACACGGCCACCACGGTTTGCGCCCCCTCAGCGCTGGGATCTCCTGCAGGGGGAAGAGAAGCAGCCGTGAGCTGAGGGTGTGAGGGGCAGCGCTGGGACAGCAAAGCAGGAGCGACGTGGGGAACGAAGCCACCTCTGCCTGCAGTGCTCCTTTCCCTTCCAAACGGGATCCCCCACAGGACGGGGGCAGCCCTGCTTCCCTGCAGCTTTTCCCTCCCCATTTCCTCCCCAGCAGCTTTATAAGCAGGACAAAAAAACCAAGCAGCCGAGTTCAGGTCCGACACAGCATCCCCAGTGCCGCTGGGGCTGTCAAAGCTGTGCTTTGTCTCTGCAGCCAGGAGGGCCTCCATGGCTCAGTTATCCCAAGGCTGCTCCTCGAGTGGGGCTGGGGGCTCAGGGTGCAACGTGGGCGCTGTGGGAACGCAGAGAGCTGGCGGTGGGGCTGGGAGAGGCGATTCTGTCTGGCAGTGAGGACGGAACAGTGCTCTCTCCTCGGGGGATAACCAGGAACAGACACTGCACATCACCGTGGGGGCACGGGGGGATGCTTTGTGCAGGGGGGCAAAGTCACAGCGAGGAAGAGGGGACCCCCGACCCCTAAGGAGTTTCCCCCCCCCACGAAGAGCAGATTTGGAGCAAAGGTGGCAGGGAGCAGTGCTGCAGCACAGCTCTGACCTCGGATGATCACAGCCAGCCTCTCCCCGGTGGGGTCCCACACCATGGACTGCACAGCTCCGCCGACCCTGGAGCGCAGCACAGCACAGTGAACCCACAGCTTGGGGGGGGGGGGGCACAGAGCCCCTCCGCCTCCCAGCATCGCTCCGTGGGGCCGCACGCAGTCAGATCCACCTCTCCTCCCCGTAGGGCGTCTCGAAGGTGGTCTCTGACAGATCTGCCACGATGGAAGCTGTTTTCGAACCTCCCACCTGGCCCTGCATGTCCCCTGAAATGAAATCCAAGCAGGCGCGCTCGCTTCCGCTTCCCTGCTGTGTGCAGGTTGTCTCCTTGCCCTAAATCTGCTCTTCTGCTCCCAGAACGATGCGGAATTTCCGCCTCTTGGAGCTGTGGAGCCTCCTGCTGTCCCAGCAGCGTCTGCGGTGTTTGGGACGGCGCACAGGGAAGGGTTTCCCTCGACAGAAGTGAGCACCCACTGCCTCCGTGCAAAAGGAGTGCAGAGAGCCAGCGCAAATCTCCCTGCGCAGCTCCACGCTGAAGATGCGACGCAAGGGGGGAAATACAGACACCCAACTGCTGTGAGGGCCTCCACAAACCTCCTCCTTCCACTCCTTTCCCTGCTGTCCCGGCTTTGCTACACCACAGCAACTTGGAAGCTCTTCCTGATGGACACTGAGCCTCTCTTGGCCACAACCACCCATAGCTGAAAGCAAAACGACGGCCAGGGAAGCAAACGGGGGGCACTCACCCCTGTACTCAGAGAAGGACAAGGAGTAGATGACGGACTCCCCCAGCACTGTGAAGAGCAGCCGGCTGCCATCAGGGCTCCAACACCCCGTCTGTGGGGCACAGGGGGACGTCAGAACACCCCGCACACCCCCACGTGGGGGGAGATGCCCCTTCCCACTGCGCCTGCCCCACCTGGCAGCGCCCTTTGATTGTGGGCCACTTCTCACATGTCCACATCTGAGCTTCCCACACTCTGCAAGAGGGAGAGAGAATGACGTGAAAGGGATAAACTGCCCCAATTCAGCCCCTCTGAGAGGAGCCCGAGGCCTTGGACCTGACTTTACCCCCCCATATGTGACACGGGGGAGAAGGGGAGCAGCGAGGACATAAAGCAGCCAGGTGTGCTTTGATGGGAGGCGAATGAAAATGGTAATGGAATTGAGAGCGAACAAAAGGAGCAGGGCCGGGAGCTCACTTGAACACTGCTGAAGGGGTGGCTGCCAGGACCTTGCTGCCATCGGGGGACCACGCCAAGAGAGTGACCCCACCGCCCCCGAACCACTGCAGCTGGACGCAGTTCTCGGTGGACACATCCCACACCTGGAGGGGCACAGAGGGGTTGGGGGGGGGGATGGCAGCGCTCCCACCGTCAACCGGAGCCCAGACGTGGCACAGCGCGGGGCGCTGATGCTTTCAGATCTCAGTGCTCCTAATTCAGGACCCTCCTTTGAGGAAATGCTGTCCCCCTTGGTCACACAGCCATCTGAGTGTCCCAGCAACGGGGTGACGGCCCCGGACCCCCAAATGTGGCCCCACACTCACCAGCATGGCCGTGTCCACAGGTGAGGCCGAGAGCAGCAGCTTCCCGCTGGGTGCCCACGCCAGGCTGGTGACGGGGCTGTGCCCAGGGTAGGACAGCACCTGAGCGCAGCCAGATGAGGGTCTGCGGGGACAGAAACCACAGCTGATGGGGGACGGGAGGGACACCAAGAGCTGGTGATGCGCCACAGCGCCTTCTGTACCCCCAGCCGGACGGACAGCAGCCTGGATTTAACCTGAAGCTCAAAGAAACGGGATGGACAGCCCTCGCTGTGAGGTGTGGGCTCAGGGATACGAGCGTGGGGCTGTCACCGTGTGGGATCGTCACCTGGTGGAGAGGGACGTGGGGTCCAGGTGCCACACGAGGACGCAGCTCTGGCAGGCGACGGCCAGGATGGAGGCACACAGCGGCTTCCAGGCGACGGCGGCCACGTTCCTCTGCAGACGATGCTTCAGCGATGGGATGGTGGCACTGCGGGGAGGAGGGAGCGTGACGGGAGGCCGAGTGGGGTCACAACAACAACGGGGGACATCCCTGGGGACCTCTCTGCAGCCCTGACCGTGGTGGGTGCCTAAAGCCTACGGGGAGGGGGACCCACCGTGAGCTGTGCCCTTGGGGGGGGGGGACAGAGGGGACCCAGGCAGGTGACACCGGCGCTGCTGGAGCACACCTTGTGTGATTCAGTGCCCACAGCCCGGGGGGAGATCTGGCACTTGTTGGCTTGAAATCCCAACTGGGGGAGAGCGGCTCAGCGGGGCAGCGCTGCTTGGGCCGCAGCATGAGCCGGGAGAGTCTTCTCTTAAGGAGGGCTTTATATGCCTGCCGAGACCCGCCGGGGGAGCAGGGAAACCTAGAGGAGAAATGAGGCTGAAGGGCAGGAGAAAGCCTGGCTGGGGACTGGGGGTGTGAGGAAGGGTCCTAACGCAGCGCTGTGAGAAGTTCTGGGGGCAGGGAGCAGCGAGAGCACAGGGGTGAGGGAGGGCTGCTGGGCACGTGGCTCGAGGTGGGTTTGGGGGGGTGGGTTTGGGAGCTGCCCCCCTCCTCACCTGCTCGAGTTGTAGACCCGCACGGAGTCGTCCAGCAGAGCCACGGCAAATTTGCTGGTGTGTGGATGCCAGGCGAAGGCACGGACGCTGCAGCCGGCCCTGCGGGAGGGAGGGGGCACAGGGAGCAACCCGGACCCACATCTGCCATCCCCCAGTTCCAACTCCCAAAGCCACCACCAAAATAAATCTCAGCTTTCGCTGCTCAGCAAGGTGGCATGCTCTGCGAACTTCCCTTCCTCCTGGCTGTTTCTCACAGGCTGCTCAACAAACAGTCACGGCTCATTGCTTCACCAAGCCCTGGTTCAGTTTAATGCTGTTCCTCCCACGTGCACCACACAGCACCAGGGTACCAAGCAGCCCCAGGCGATGGGGAATTAATCCCCTCAGCATCCCTGTGCTGGGGAGGCTGAGCACAGAACAGAGGGGTGATGCTGTCCTCTCCCTCCACTCCACGGCACCGTTCTGCAGGTGTGGGTACACCAGGGGACGGGGTGACACACACACACACACACACACACACACATCTTGCACGGATTGTGGCCTCACAGCACACAGCACTCACCAGTCGACCGCCTGGGAGAAGGCAGCAATCATATCCTCACTGGTCAGCTGCAGGGGAAGGGGCAGACAGGTGGGATGTCAGCGCTGAGCCGGCAGAAAGCCCCTTCCCCCCTCAGTTTCATTCCCTCTGCATCCCTTTGCTGTCCCAGCGCCCTTTCGGCGCCATTTCTCCTCCCATCACAGAAGGGAACTCGCAGTGTTTTGGAACCCACCGAGAGGTGTGGAAGGAGGGAGCCGTGCAGGGAGGAGAGCCATCGGCACGCGGTCAGAACGCAGCTCAGCGCCGTCTTCGCCCACTGCAGCCCTGCAGAGAGCACAGAAACGTCAGCACTGCTCCCAGCAGGAGGGGATCCCCGGCAATGGGGCAGCACGGAGCGGTGATGCGGAGCTGCAGGGACCCCCAGGCCCCACTCACCCTCCTCCTCGGCGCTGACGATCTCCTTCAGCAGCCCACACAGCCCCCCGTCCCGCCTGCAGCGAAAGTAAATCAGTGTGGATGCGGGGACCCCACGCCTTCCCCGTATCCCCACAAAGTCTCCCCTTTCCCCCACTGCAGGCCCAGCACTGGGACCGCTGCACTGAGCTCCCCCCTCTATCCTGACCCCCCCACTCCCAAAAAAGCCCTCAGGGCAGAACCACAAAGTCCCAGATGGGGCCCTGGTTGCTGCAGGGAGGGGAGGAGGCTGCAGAAATTGGTGCGGACCTCGGTGGGGTCCTGAAGGTGCAGCAAAGCCCACGCCGACCCAGCGGGTGCAGAGCAATAACAAACGGGGCTCAGCGCCATCGCTGTTATGGGGGTGGGGGGCGCTCACCAGGCACACAGGACCCTCTTCCACAGGGCCTCGCGGTGGTGCAGGAAGGGCTGAGCCCCCGATTCAGGGCGGCCGGGACCCTTCAGACCGTCCTCAGGCAGAGTGAGAGCGGGCAGCGCTGCCAGCTGGGGGGGGAGGAAGGGGGGTTACAGTGCGGGATGGGTTTGCTCGGAGCACGGGGGAGGAAGTGCTTTCTCGTGGGGGGGAAAGTGTGGGGTTGAGGGGGGCCCACAGAGAATTCTGGGGGAAGGATGGCGGGGGGGGGGGGGGGAGCAAGGACAGTTTTAGGGGAAAAGGGGTGGAGGGGTCGTTTCAACCTTTTGAGGAAGGCTGGGGGTCCCAAACACACTTTGGGGGGGGGCAGAAGTGGGTGATCCCGAGCGCACTGTTGAGGGGAAGTGAGGGGGGGTCCCCAGCATGACCACAGGGGGAAAAAAAGGGGCGGAAACGGGGGGACAAATCCGCTTTCGGGGATCCGGGGGCCCCCAGCATCACCACCCTCTGGGGGAAGGGTTGGGGGTCCCGAGCCCGCGCCGGGGGTCCGCGGTATTGGGGGGGGGGGGGGGGGGAGGGGTGTTTCCTCACCAGGCTCTGGAAGTCGAGCGGCAGCGGCTCCCCCCGCCGCCCGCAGAGCAGAGCGTTGTTAAACTCACAGAGGGTGACGGCGCCCGGGGGGGGCGGGGGGGGGGAACAGCGCCAGGGAGCACATGGCGAACCGGCACCGGCGGCACCGCCAACCGCGGGCGCCGTTCAACCGCCGACGGAGCCCCGCGAGGGCCAAACCGCGCCGCGTTCCGCCCCGCGGGTGTGGGGGGGAGCGTTAAAGGGGCCATGATCTGTGCACGCAGCGCTCGGACAGCACCGAAGGTCTCCCAACCCCCCCCCCCCCCACCCCTTCCCCAGTTCTGTGCCCGTTCTCTCCTCGTACAAAAGCGCGATGGGGAATCGGGGGCCGTCGCGCTGTAACGGGAGCTGATCGTTTGGTGGGCCCACGGCCGGGGAGCGTTGCCCCTTTAAGAGAGGCGGTGCGTCCCCTCGGGGGCGGGAAAAAGGCGCGTGGCGCTGTTGGTGCGCGGGTTTCGCTCCGTCCGCGTCTCTGAGTCCTGGGGTCCCGCGGGCGGCTCTTATGGGGAGCCGCCTTCTATTGGGGTCCCATGAGCATCGCCTGCCCCCCGTGCTGGGCTCCCATGGGTGCCCCACACGGGGACTTTCCTCTATTGGGGTCCCATAGGGGTCCGTGCGCTCCTCTGTCGGGCTCCCCGAGGTCCCCGCATCCCGCTCTATCGGGGTCCCATGGGTGCCCACGTGGCCCTGTGCTGGGGTCGCACGGGTACCTGCATCCCTGTGCCTTGGGGTTGCGTGGGTTCCCCTATGGGAATCCCCCTGCATTGGGGTCCCCTGGGTGCCATATGGGAATAGCTCTCTATCGGGGTCCCCCGGGTTCCCGCACCCCTCATCCCCCCCCATCCCACCCCCTCCTTTTGGATCTCCCCCAACCCCTTTTCCTGGGCTCTCATCTCCCTCCTACCCCCCCAACCCCCCCAACCCCCCCCCCCGGTCCCATTTTAGGTTCGCTTTTATTACATTTATCTCCGTGTTTTCCTTCAGCGGCCGCAGGAGTTATTTTAATTTTTTCAGGATATTAAATAAACGCTCTGGCGGGGGGGTGGGGGGTGGGGGCTGCGGTGGGGGGCCCTGCATTCCTCACCCGTTACGGAGCGAGCGGGGTTTGATAGGAGACAACGATTTGGACGGCGCCGATCGCTGGGAGACATCAGAGCCACCG
>NC_136848.1:420294-492307 GCF_951394365.1 Tetrao urogallus | reverse complement strand
GATGGGATGGGGATGGATGAGGGTGAGGATGGGATGGGATGGGGTGGGAAGGGGTGGGAAGGGGTGGGAAAGGGTGGGATGGGGTGGGATGGGGATGGGATGGCAATGAGGGTGAGGATGGAAGGGGTGTTGCCTGAGGACTGAATGGGATATGGGTAGGATGGGAAAGCTCTTTCCTATGGGAAGTGCCAGGCTCTAAAAAACCCCAAAGGGGATCCCGAAAGAGTTGCTTTCTGATGCTGTGCAGCTTACCTCAAGACGCTGCAGCGGTGCTGTGTGGGGCTGCTGCGCAAAGTGGGTGAGGAATGCCCCAACTTCAGGGCTCCCCAATCCCCGCAGGGTCTCCCGGTGCTGCCATGGAGGGGTCCTCAGTGCTCAGCCCCTCCTCATGGCAGAAACGGCGCGCCTGGGCCCGGCAGAGCCGCTGCTGGAGGACCACAGTGGTGGAGGAGGAGGCGGCTGCAGCCATGCAGGACATCCCAGAGCTGCAGTCACCCCACCTGGACGACGTCTTCCTCGAAGGTCCGCGATGCCCGCGTGCAAACGGGGGTCTGCGCACGGGATGCGTGCGTGCAGAGGGTTGTGTGCTCACCAGCGGATCGTTTCACGTGCTGCGTGTGCGTGTGTGCAGTGCACATCAGTGCTTGCAAGCGGCTGTGCACGTCCCTGAGCTTGGCAGCCAGCTCTGCACCGCACCAAGTTGGTGACCACAGCAAACCCGGCTCCCTCGTGCTGCTTTATCTCATCTCTGCTCCCCGCAGGAAGCTCCTCCAGCAAGATAGAGACGTGGCTGCAGGACTGCGGGTGAGCTGCGGGGCCATGGGGCGCACGGTGCCTCCCTGTCCGTTCCTTGGGGCTTTCTGCACCCGGGGGGGGGGATGCTGGAGCCGCACAGGAGCTGCAGGCACGCATGCATCGTGCAGGAGGCACCGCTGTCCCTTCGCTCCGTGCTCAGCCACTCTGGTGCTGGGGGTGCTGTGCTCACCCTCTGAGCGTCCCCCCCGGCCACGCCGTCCAACTCAACCTCATCCCCATCCCTCACCCCTCATCTCACCGTGCTCAAATCCCCCCTTTCCCAACCCCGCACCCCCAGCACGGTGCAGTGCAGCACTGCTGGACCTCACTGGGTTTTGCTCCGGGTTCAGGTCGTCCTTGGAGGCGCTGCCGGAGGAGCTGTGCTCACTGGGTCCCTACGGTAGGTGGGCGCTCTGTGGGCACAGCATGGAGGGGCTGAGGGTGGGGGTCCCCACTCTGATCCCCATCGCCTGTCTTGCAGGCTGTGGGAGCAGCAGCACCAGCTTTGAGGACGACCTGACGCTGGGAGCTGAAGGTAGCAGCCACCCCCGGGGGTCCCTTCCTGTCCCCAACACTCTGAGCATCCCTGGAGGATGCAGGGACAGGGAGCACACCTATGGGGAGAGGCTGTTTGTCCCGGATGGTTTCGCTGCGGTCATAGGGGCTGCAGACACAGGGCCTGTCCCCAAACCTCCCCAGATGTCCCCTCCCATTCCCTGCCACCTCTCTGCTTCCTTTTTGCAGCTCTTCTGCTACCAGGGAACGATCAAACCTTCGGCAGGTGAGAGCCGGACCCCCATCCCTGCACATCCCCACCTCTCAGCCCCGCTGCTGCCAGCGCTGCTCTGTCCCCAGGGTTGTCCCCAGGCCGTGACACCGCGTGGCATCTCTCCATGCAGGGCTCTGCAGGGCGGACGCCTCAGCCTGGGGCACAGCATGGCATCCAGCGCGCCCTCGGGCCTCAGCAACCGGACCGGCTCCAGGTGGGGACCCTGATGGGTGCGGGGTCGTCCTCCCATGAGATCCATTCCCACAACAACCAAACCCTACATCCACCCTACACCCAACCTTACATCCACCCTACATCCACCTTATATCCAACCCTACATCCACCCTACACCCAACCCCGCATCCAACCCTACATCCAACCCTATATCCACCCCTACGTCCACCCTACATCCACCTTATATCCAACCCTACACACAACCCTACGTCCATCCTTTATCTAACCCTAATTTGACATCTAACTCTAACCCCACATCCACCCCACACCCAAACCCTACACCCAACCCTACATCCACCCTACATCCACCCTACATCCAACCCTATATCCAAACCTACACACAACCCTACAACCAACCCTACACTCAACCCTACATCCACCCTACATCCACCCTACATCCACCCTACACCCAATCCCACATCCACCCTACATCCACCCTACATCCACCCTAAACCCAATCCTACATCCACCCTACATCCATTCTATACCCAACCCCACATCCACCCCACACTCAAACCCTACATCCACCCTAAACCCAACCCTACATCCACCCCACACCCAAACCCTACATCCACCCTAAACCCAACCCTACATCCACCCCACATCCACCCTACACCCAACCCCACACCCAAACCCTACACCCAACCCTACATCCACCCCACATCCACCCTACATCCACCCCACACCCCAACCCCACATCCACCCTAAACCCAACCCTACATCCACCCCACATCCACCCTACACCCAACCCCACATCCACCCTACACCCAACCCTACATCCACCCCACATCCACCCTACATCCACCCTACACCCAACCCTACATCCACCCCACATCCATTCTATACCCAACCCTACATCCACCCTACACCCATCCCTAACCCTACACCCCTTCCCCCCGCAGCATCTCCGAGGTTCTCGATTGGTGCCAGGCGGACGCTGAGGAGATCCTCTACAATTTGGGATTTGTGCAGCCCGGGCCGGGCGCTGTGGCTCGGATCCCTTCACGTTTCTTCTCCTCTCCATCCCGAGCCAAAGGCATCGACTTCCAGCTCTTCCTGAAGGCCCAAGTGCGGCGCCTGGAGATGGAGGATCCCTGCCTGATGCTGGCCAGTGAGTGGCACTGGGGGGAGGATGATATGGGGAGGGGGGCTGCGTTCTGAGCTTGTCCCCCTGCCCTGCCTGTTGGAGCTGGGGCTGATCTGCTGAGCTGCGCTTTGTTCCGTGGGGGTGGTGCTACATCTCCCCATAGAAAGTGGGGACGGTGGTCCCGTAGAAAATGGGGACGGTTCTCATGCATCAGTTCCCCCATGGGAACTGGGAAATCATGGTTTCATGCCTCGGTTTCCCCAGAGAAACTGGGGACTGTGGTCCCGTGTGTTTGTCCCCCCATAGAAACTGGTGACAGTGGACCCATGCATCATGGAAACTGGGAAACCGTGGTCCTGTGCCTCAGTTTCCCCGTGGAAAGTGGGAATTGTGGTCCTGTGTGTCCGTTCCCCCCATAGAAACTGGGAATGGTGGTGGCTTCATGCCTTCGTTCCCCCATAGACTGGGGATGGTTGTCCCATGCTTCAGTTCCCCTACAGGAATTGGGGATGGGGTCCCATGCTTCAGTTCCCCTACAGGAATTGGGGATGGGGTCCCGCGCTTCAGTTCCCCTATAGAAAGTGGGGAATCGAGGTCCTGTGCCTCAGTTTCCCCATGGAAGCGGAGTGCCGCTCCATTTTCCCAGCTGATCAGAGCACGACCAGCTGTCAGCACCCACATAAAGCCCCCCACCCCCTCTGCCCACCCCCCCCCCCCCGATCACCCCTCCCCCCTTTCCTTTACCCCCTTCCTGTCCTCCCCAGGTCGCTTCCAGCAGGTCCAGGCTCTGGCTGCCACAGCAGACGCTTTCTTCTGCCTCTATTCCTACGTCTCCAAGACCCCCCTGCAGCGCATCTCCCCTTCACACCTCACCTGGACCGACCCCGGCATCCCCGAAATCTGCATCCCCCCCTCCCAGCCCCCCACCCTCTCACCCGCAGAGCGTCTGAGGGCGGCCGTGTCCAAGATGTGTCTGTATGCCCCCCCCCGGGTCGGGGGTTCCCTGGGCAGGGTGGTGCGGGAGGTGCTGGAGCGCAGCCGGGAGGAGAGGTTTTGCTTTGACCCCGATGACGTGGAAAGATTGGGGGGGGTTGCTGGTTGTGGGGCGGCTGTTGGGACGTCGCCACGTGGAGGTGGGGGGTCCTGGTGGCTCGATCAGGGGGTCCCCATGTGTCACCATCAGCGAGGGATGGAGATGGCTGTGAGATGTGGCCAAAACTCCACGGCGGGGGCTCTGCTGTGGGCAAGGGATGCCCCGTGCCCCCCAGGAACAGGAGGGGGTGACACAGAGGATGGACAACCACGGGTGAATGTCACCTCGTCCCCAGTGCCGGGTGCGGTGACCACAAATGACAGCTGGCTGCGTGCCCCCCCTGCACAGCCAGGACACAACGGGGACTCAGAGACCCCCCCCAGGGGGTCAAAAGGGGGGCAGCACCCAGGAGAGCCCCCACACCTCCACGGGGCGCCATCCCCTCCGTCCCACTGCGCAGCGGGTGGAGACCAGTGGGGTCAGCAGAGCAGAGGACGGAGCGGAGGGTGGCGCTGGGTGGGTGATGCTGACCGGCAGCAGAGCGACGCAGCGGGGCTGCAGCCCCCCAGGAAAGGTCCCACCGCAGGGAGCTTTGCCTCCCACCACCCCAACTGGGCCGAGACCAGCGAAGCCGCGGACTCCTTCGAGATGGAAGAGGTGAGGGGGGCAGCGCTGCTGCTGGGGAGGGGGCTGCAGGTGGGCAGCGGGGCGGGCAGGAGGATACGGAGCAGCAAGCGGCCCTGGTGGGTCAGCAAGGAGGAAGGCCGGCAGGGTCTGAATGATTGAGAGCTTCACATGGAGCATCTTCCAGGGGGGAGCTGTGGGGAGAGCCGTCCTGCTGCGCACACGCCTGCGTGCACGCGTTGAAATGCTTGCACACCAAACATCTTTGCACGCATGCACCTCTGCACACACATGTAGTGCAACCCTGCTGCGCACAAACGTGTGCACACGTGTTCCATGCACACATGTTCCATGCACACATGCTCCATGCACTCATGTTCCATGCACACGTGCTCCATGCACACATGCTCCATGCACACGTGCTCCATGCACACATGCTCCATGCACACGTGTTCCATGCACACATGCTCCATGCACACGTGCTCCATGTACACATGTTCCATGCACACATGTTCCATGCACACGTGCTCCATGCACACATGCTCCATGCACTCATGTTCCATGCACACGTGTTCCACGCACAAGTATTTCATGCACACATGTTCCATGCACATGTGTTCCATGCACACGTGCTCCACGCACACATGCTCCATGCACACATGTTCCATGCACACATGCTCCATGCACACATGTTCCATGCACACGTGTTCCATGCACACGTGCTCCATGCACACGTGTTCCATGCACACATGTTCCATGCACACGTGCTCCATGCACACATGTTCCATGCACACGTGTTCCATGCACACGTGTTCCATACACACATGTTCCATGCACACGTGCTCCATGCACACATGTTCCATGCACACGTGTTCCATACACACATGTTCCATGCACACATGCTCCATGCACACGTGCTCCATGCACACGTGCTCCATGCACACGTGTTCCATGCACACATGCTCCATGCACACATGTTCCATACACACGCGCTCCAGCCCCTCTTTGGCACAACCTGTGCCCTGCTGTGTTTGTGCAGGTGGTGAGCGACAGCGACGACGATGGTGATGATGACGATGATGAAGATGATGACGATGATGATGAAGACACCAGCTGCTCCGTGAGGTTCCGCAGAAGTAAGCCGTGCCTCTTTCCACCCGTGCGCACAGGTTGAGAGGGGTTTGTGGGGCGTGCAGAGGTGCAGCGCATCCCATCCCCACGCTCCAGGTTTGATGCTGTACGGAGTCGGTGGGCATTCGGACAGCAGCGGCTTCGTGGAGGAGCCCCTTCCTGAGCAGACAGACTGAGCCCACCGGGGGTCTCCTGCCTGCACCACCTCCCCTCCCTCCCACCCAACTGCTGCTCCAGCACCGGAGTGCAACAACGAGTGCAGGAAAGTTTGCACTGCTGCGCTTCAGGCGATGGAACCAATCCTCAGCCCAGAGCTGAGCACCGTGTGGACACTTGTGTGTGTGTGTGTGTGTGTGCAAATGCATGCACAAGTATGTTGGATGCACCCAAAACTCAGGACTGGCACCTGCACCCCCCCCCCCCCCCGCCTTCCTTCTCCCTCCTCTGCCCCTTTTCCTCGGGGCTTCACTTGCACTTTGGAGTTGGCTGCTCCCCCGGCGCTTGGAACACTAGGATGGGGGTTTTGCTGGGGAATAGCTGACAGCACACTGGAAATAAAGGTCCCAATGGGATCAGGCCGTGTCCCTGCACTGCTGGGGGGTCCCGAGGATGTGGGCGAGGGCTGCGTGTGGCTCTCAGGGTGTGCGAAGTCGGAGGAGGTGCTGCCTTTGGGCATGAGTCATGCAGCGCTCTCTGTTCAGGGTTTATTTTGCTCTCCATCTCTTCTCACCCCTCCGAAGCCTCTCTCTCCTGTTTCCTTATCTGGGTGCTTTATGGCTCCGGGCCTGTTCTACATCTTCCTGCCACCTTATCTTTATGGCTCTGCTGTTCTTCCTCTCCTTGCAGCTCTGGCATCCGAACGAAACCGCGGTGATGCTCTGCAGGACCGCAGCCTTAACCCCTCCCGCTCTGCTCCCAACCGGGGCAACCAAACATTGGGGGCACAGTCCCCAATTGGGGGCAGGGTGACCTTGGCACTTCCCACCCCCAACTCTTCCCATCCCCATCTCTTCCCATCCCCAAATGTTCCAATGTTTTTATTCCCTGGGTTGATGGAAGCTGACCCCCCTTCTGTCTGCTCCATCCCACCCAGGGCCACCTCCCCATCCCCAGAGGGTCCCACACGTTGCCCCCCCTGCTCCCCGTGGGCCACCAGCCCTACTTACACCCCTTCAGCAGGAAGAGAAGTGGTGCCAATGGCCTTTGGATGGGAAGGAAGGCTCCAGCCCCCCAGGCATCAGCGCTGGAATTAATGGAGAGGGAGAAAGTCCTCACGGGTAAAAACAACCCAAGGACTTCCCAGTGGAGCACAGCCAAGGATGGGATTATCCTGGATTAACCACCAGCCCCTCTGGCACCGGGGTCTGGCTCTCACCGCAGCCTCACCCTGTGGGATCTGTATGGGATCTGTATGGGATCAGTATGGGAACCCCAACCTGGAGGGTGCACAGAGGGGTTGGGATCCCCCTCCCCCCCCCCCCCCCTTGGTCATCACCCCACTCCCCTCGCTCTGCCTGGTCCTGGGCTGAAGATGGGATTACATCTCCACCAGCCCCAGGATTTGTCCTGGATGGGCTGTGCAAAGGCCATGGGATTGGGCTGCCCACCCCTGGGGACACACATGGGCACCTCGGCCCAACCAGTGGTCATAGGAGCCGTGCTGGAAAGCAGCACACAGCACTGGGAGCCAGCGGCTGTTGTTGGGGACCAGCAGGGGACACACGGTGACACCTCCACGCTGCAGAGCCCAGGAGCTGCACATCATTACATTCCCTGCGTACAAAGCAGCCCTCCGTGCTGCCAGGACCCAAACTGGGGGTTCTGACCCAAACTGGGGGTTCTGGAACCGGTGCTGAATGAATTCAGAGGGATGAGCATCCTGTAAAGAGGTGTCTTAAAATCAAGAAGCTCCCTTGGAATGGAGGAACAACACTGAAGTGTGGTGGGGGGGGGGGGGGGGGGGGGTCCCGGGGTCTCTTATCTAAACCCTTCACTGAACTCCATTGCAAAGGGGCTGAGACATTTCGGAGACCCCCCCGAGCAGCACCAAAAGGGTTTTGCAGCACAGAGAAGAAGGAAAGCAGGACTGCACGGAGCAGAGGCGCAGCACGGGTGCGCATTTGGGAACACGCAGCCATCACTTGGATCCTTTGCTCTCCACCCACCCTACAGCCCAGACATTTTCCCATCCCCTCCCCACCCCCCAACTCCTCCAGAAGTCTCCCTGCTTTCTCCTGCAGTTTCAGCCTCGTTTTTCTCCAGTCCTGCTGGAGATCTGAGAGCACTCAGTGGATCCTGACGGGCCACGCTCCGCTGCCTCCATCCCTGCACGACGCGAGGATGGAGCTGATCGCTGTGGGTGGGATGCTGCCCTGCAGCTGTCTGAAACACGAAGCAAATCCCTTCCTCCCCAGTGCACACTCACTCCTGGACAGGGTTTGTAACGCCAAGCAGTGTGGGGAAATTATTCATCCACCTCCTCCCCCCTGACGCTCGTACCCTTCCCTCGGTTGCATCAGCGTTCCCCAGGCATTTTAATGGGGGAAGATGCTCCAAGCTCCATCCATATCCCCAAAATGGGACGGAGAGATGCTCTGCCCCATAGCAGGGGGCATCATGGGGGAGTATGGGGTTGGTCCCGGGGACGCAGGTAGCAGCCACCCAAATGTTTTGTGTCTCTGGCACACTGTGGAATTGCTCCCACACGTGCAGCCCTGGGGGACCGGGAGGTTTTGGGTCAGGTCCATCCGCTCCGTGCTCCCCCAGGAGCTGCAGGCTGATCCCTGCTAATCCCACGCTGGCCCAGAGCCCGAGCTCAGCACTTTCCCACCACCCCCAACCCCTCCGATTGGTGCCTTCATAAGGGGCAGAACGGAACCTGGGCTCATCGTGGTGGGCTGCGGTCGTCACCACCTGAGCTCCGTGGGGACGATTGAAGCTCTACGCAGTGCTGCTGCTGGCTGGGCTGGCCTGCTGCCTGGCTGGCGGGCCGTGAGTAGGGCAGGACCCCAATGGGGCCGTATGTCCCTTAGGGGATGTCTGTCCCCCTGCCCAAAACCCCCCGGCCTGGGGTTGGTCACGCTGTGTCTCTTCCATTCGCAGTGCCCGTCAACGAGACGCCGACCGTGGGGCAAGGGTAAGTGGGGGTCCTGTGTGGGGATCAGTGGGGCGGGGGGGCTGAGATTTCACTACGAACTCTCTGAGCATCCCAGTCGTACAGAGAACACTTCTGGGGCTTCTCCTGTGCTCTGTAAGTGGGTGAGCGACGCTCCCTCATCCCTCCCTGCCCTCCAAAGTGTGGGATCTGAGCTCCCTGCAGCACGAAGCGGCTCTGGGGATGGGGCAGGGGGATCCGCGCAGGCACGGCTCACGGAGGGGGGCAGCTCCCAGACCCCCCCATTTCTCCCCACAGATGTGAAGGTGAACGGCAGAGCTGCCGAAGGAGCGCTGGTGGATTTGGCAGATGTGGTGGAAAGCCTCCTGCGCTCCTGGGAGACACCCTGGCCGGGTGCGGTCAGACTGCTGATAGGGGGAAAAGCGAGTGAGAGGGGGATCAGGGTGGGAGGGTTTGGTGGCTGAGGTGCTGAGAGGCTCCCACAGCCCCCCCTGTTGGGTTGGGGACATATCTCACCTCTCTGCTCCTCTCTCCTAACAGAATAGCGAGCGGCCGGCGTGGTGAGCGCTGCCCTCCCTGCTGGGGACGTGGGGACGTGGGGACACAGTGCTCTGCCCATGGGCTCTGCTCCATTCCGAGCTGCCACCAATGCCACCAACTCACCCTGCAGCTCTTCCCGTGTGAACACAGCTCCAAACAAAGCTTCCAATAAAGCAAACTGCTAATTGCTGCCTGTCCCGTCCCTCCTGCTGCTTGCCCGCAGAGGCTGCGCTCTGACCCGGGCTGCTTTCCTGCTGCCATTTCCCTCAGATGAGTGGGATCTTCCCAACCAAAGACCCAATTCCAGTGTTGGGTGGCTGAGTCCCATGGATTCCTTGTGCTTCTGTAGCAAACCCGCAATCCCAGTGCTGTTACACAGAACCACAGAGCTGTAGGGGTTGGAAAGGACCTCTGGAGGTCGCTGAGTCCAAACCCAGGTTCCCTACATCAGGTCTCACAGGTGGGCATCCATGCAGGGCATCTCCAGAGGAGGAGAACCCACCACCTCTCTGGACAGCACGTTCCAATGCTCCGTCACTCTGACAGCCAAGTTTTCCTTGTGTCAGTATGGAATTTCCTGTGTCCCCTTTTCTGCCCCTTGTTCTACCGTTTGCTCAGCAGCAAAAAGCGCTCACCCCCATGGACTCCTATGTGTGGTGCTCCTACGATGCCCGCTGACCCCACGGCCAATGTCTGCAGTCCTTTCTCCACTTTGGAGACCACCCCACTGCTGCACACCCCCAAAAAACCTGTCCTGCAGACAGATCCCAAACCCCCAACCAACCCACCCCACTTTCCCATCTCCATTCCCATCTCCATTCCCATCTCCATTCCCATCTCCCGTCTCATGTGCTGGCTGCTCAGTCCATGACATCCTCCATCCCCATGTCCCATCCCTTGGGTGACATTCTTGGGGACATCCAGAAGGCACCGCAGCTCATCTCCATCCTCTACTGGACTCTTCAGCCCCATGGCACAGTTGTGGGGTGACTCAGTGCTCAGAGGAAGTTTGGAACACATCGGAGGGCTTCGCCCGTGCCTTGAGCTGTGGGGTCAGGCTGCTTTCTCACTGTGGGAAAGAGCATAGGGGACACTGGGGCTGTGCTGGTGACGGAGAGCAGTCTTAAAGCACAACTTCTCCTTTGGGATCTCATGGGAGCATCCTATGGTCCCCAGGAGGGGACATGGGCCATGACCTCGTGCTCTTGGTCTTGTTACCTTCAAGCAGTGCCTGCAGGTCCTGCACTCCTCGCTGCAAATCCCCACCTGGCTTTGGTGCAGCTCCTGGAGCGATATTTGCTCAGTGGGGTTTCTGACCCCCAGCTGGATGAAGGGAACTGGGATGTTTAGTGGGGTGGGTACAGATCCAGCCTCAAGCTCAGATGCCTTTCTGAGCCAATTTGGCCGATCCGCCGTGGGCCAACCCTGTGCCAGGACCCCTCCTACCCGGATGCCTCCTGGGTTATTTCCCTTCCTGGAATTCCCCTCTCATTAGCAGGATTCGTTAACTCCAGAGGGCTTTTCTCAGCCCTTTGCAGTCTCAATCACCCACTCTGCTGGCAGGATGGCTCTGGGCTCTTCCAGTGCCCCCCAATTCAGGGGGATGTGGCACTCTGAGGTGCCCTGGATACCAGGAGGGCTGCTGGCCTTCGGGAACACAGAGCATCACAGGATGGTGGTGCACAGGGTGGGACCTCCTCCTCCCTCCTCCTCGGTGCCACATCCCACACCTTCTGCCACCCCCTTTGGGGCTGACGGGGTTCCCCTTTCCCCCTGCTCAGCCCCCAGGGGTCGGACCGCTTCTCCCTCAATGCTGACCATCGATGTTCCCATCTCAGCACCCACCACCAACCCCATCTCCTCCACCGCACCACCCTCCCATACACAAAGGGTTTTTTTTTTTTTGGGGGGGGGGGGGGGGGGGATGGGATGCGACAGAGATGACTTAAACGCTTCTGCTGTGCTGGAGAAATCCACGCTGGGCTCCCCCTCCCAGCATTGCCCATCACAGGAGAGTGGGCACCATCCCTGGGTGCTCTCCTGATTCATTTCCCATCTCTTTCCCTTCTGCTTGGGGAAGGAGCTTGGGCTTCAAGCTCGACAGCAGCTGGCGTCTCCCATACCAAAATAAAGCCCCATCCATGAGCTCCTCCTCCTCTCTTTCTTCACAACCCAACCTTGCGTGGGGGGCTCAGGGTGTCAAATGTGCAGCGTTGACACCCCGCTGTGCCGAAAACAGCCGGGGGGGGGAGGGAGGGGGGTGGGATGCTGGGTTGCCATGGTGATGAGGATGATGCTGGCAGCGCCGTGGGAGGATGCTGATCTACCCAGGAGTGGGGGAGAAGATTCTTGTCTTCTTCTTGGAGCCGTGGATCTGTCCCAGGGCGCAGGGAAAGCGCAGAGTGGTGGTGAGGAGGGGGTTGGTCCTGTGGGGATGCACCCCAAAAGCTGTGCGTGAGCAGGGGGTCGTGCTGGGAAAGCAAAGCGGAGCCTTCTGGTGTCCCTGACCCCAATGCTTTCCGGTGCACCAACAAACCAATGCTTCCTTTCGGTGTCCCAAACCAAAACTCAGTGCCTTCTGGTGTCCCTCCTGTGGATCCTACAGGAATCCTCATGGCCTTGCTTCAGCTTGGAGCACTAGGTTTAGGGATAGGAGGATGGACAAAAGTTGTCCACCATCAGTGCTTTTCAAAGCCTTTTCTCCAGCAGTGTGGGGATGCCCAAAGAGCAGGAGGTGGCAACGCCTGACGTTCCCTAGAGCAGATTCTTTGCAGGAAAGCAGAACCTGGGCATGCAGGCGCAGAGGACAAACGGCTCATCCTTGTTTGCTGAGCTGCCTTCTGCTCCCATCACAGGATCACAGAACCATAGAATCATAGAACTATGGGATGGTTGGGCTGGAAGGGATGTGAGAGATCACAGAGCCATGGGATGGTTGGGTTGGAAGGGACCTGAAAGATCACAGAGCCATGGGATGGTTGGGTTGGAAGGACCTGAAAGATCACAGAGCCATGGGATGGTTGGGCTGGAAAGGTCCTTAAAGATCACAGAGCCATGGTTGGGTTGGGTTGGAAGGGACCTGAAAGATCACAGAGCCATGGGATGGTTGGGTTGGAAGGACCTGAAAGATCATGGAGCTGTGGGACGGTTGGGTTGGAAAAGTCCTTAAAGATCACAGAGCCATGGTTGGGTTGGGTTGGAAGGGACCTGAAAGATCACAGAGCCATGGGATGGTTGGGTTGGAAGGACCTGAAAGATCACAGAGCCATGGGATGGTTGGGTTGGAAGGACCTGAAAGATCACAGAGCCATGGGATGGTTGGGTTGGAAGGGACATGAAAGATCACAGAGCCATGGGATGGTTGGGTTGGAAGGACCTGAAAGATCACAGAGCCATGGGATGGCTGGGTTGGAAGGACCTGAAAGATCACAGAGCCATGGGATGGTTGGGCTGGAAAGGTCCTTAAAGTTCACAGAGCCATGGGATGGTTGGGTTGGAAGGGACCTGAAAGATCACAGAGCCATGGGATGGTTGGGTTGGAAGGACCTGAAAGATCACAGAGCCATGGGATGGTTGGGTTGGAAGGACCTGAAAGATCACAGAGCCATGGGATGGTTGGGCTGGAAAGGTCCTTAAAGATCACAGAGCCATGGTTGGGTTGGGTTGGAAGGACCTGAAAGATCATGGAGCTGTGGGACGGTTGGGTTGGAAAAGTCCTTAAAGATCACAGAGCCATGGTTGGGTTGGGTTGGAAGGGACCTGAAAGATCACAGAGCCATGGGATGGATGGGTTGGAAGGGACCTGAAAGATCACAGAGCCATGGGTTGGTTGGGTTGGAAGGACCTGAAAGATCACAGAGCCATGGGATGGTTGGGTTGGAAGGACCTGAAAGATCACAGAGCCATGGGATGGTTGGGTTGGAAGGACCTGAAAGATCACAGAGCCATGGGATGGCTGGGTTGGAAGGACCTGAAAGATCACAGAGCCATGGGATGGTTGGGCTGGAAAGGTCCTTAAAGATCACAGAGCCATGGGACGGTTGGGTTGGAAGGGACCTGAAAGATCACAGAGCCATGGGATGGTTGGGTTGGAAGGACCTGAAAGATCACAGAGCCATGGGACGGTTGGGTTGGAAGGCACCACCACCTTCCAGCACTTCTGGGCAGCTCAGAGCACCCAGCTGTGCTGTGCACCCACGCAGCAGTGCTCTGATGGCACATTCCCCCCTCTGCACCAGCCAAGGAAAGCACAGGGGGTGGATAAACGTATGCAGCGACAACAGCAGCACCGGCAGCAGCAGCTCCCACCTCCGATGTGCCACCTCAGGTGAGAAAAGTCTCATCGTGCAGTGAGAAGCGTGCCGTGTTTTGCTGACAGAAGGGCTGCTGGGAGCTGCCAGAGAGTGGGATGTCCTCGGGGAGATGGCACACACCACCCTGCTCGTTCTCTGAGGTGGGTTATGGCATCAGCAGCAATAGGTTTGCTTGGGGTGGAGTGAAGCCCGAAGGAGGCTGCGGCTGACAGAGCCCTGGCGGTTGCACAGAGCACAGAGCGGGGTGGATTCGTCCCCAAATCGTGGGGATGGACCTTAAAAAGGTGACGCTTTGGGCACCGAAGCACAGGGTGAGGGGGAAGACATGGTGGAGATGGGGCACCCGTGGTGGTGGTACCCAGTGACAGCAGGATGCTGAGCACCCAGAGGTCCCCAAAGAACTTGGAGGAGGGGGGGGAGGCGCTGGGGGCTACGGGGTGCCCTGCAGCCACCACGAGAGGCTGCACCGCCACCGCTGCACCCCCTCCATCCCTGCAGAGGGTCTGAGTTCCACCCCAGCAACCTCAGCACGGAGCTCTGAGCCGTCCTGTCACCCCGTCACCTGGAGATGCAGCAGCCCTGGGCGCTGATGGCTTTGGATGTCACCCAAACATGAGCACGCCTCGTTTACCCCCACCCTTCTGAGGAGCTCCAGGAGGGGATGCAGCTTCCCCTCTACTCCCCCCCAGGGCATCACCTCTTGCTGCACTCTCTGCTGCTTCTAAGCCTGGCCAATTCAGGAGCCTGGAGCCGACCCAGCTGGCTGCGAGGATCTCAGTTAACTCAATTCACTGCTATTACTGTCAGTCAGACCTAACGACCCGACACGGAGTATCAGCCCTTCGAGGACCCGTTTCTAATTAATGCCAGCTCATAAACTAATTAATGGATTTGCTTGTAAATTCTAAAATCCACGCTCCCTGCGAAGAGCAATCCTTCCTCTTCGGGGAGGACGCGCCGTGAGGATGCTCAGATCCAACCCCAGCCGACATCCCCCTGCTTTGCTCTCCAGCAGCCTGGAAAATCACCCTTGGCCGGGTCCAGGTGCCCTCGCTGGGTCCCAGCTCCTTTTCCCTCGGGCTGCTTTTCTCTGAGCAGCACAGGGCTGGGCAAAATCTTCACGCCTGGTCGGAGTTTGGGTCGGGGCCAGCTGGACCGGGACCTCAGCCGTTCCTAGGGGGCGGTTGTGGGGCTGTGGGGGAGGAGGCAGCTGTGCCAGGAGGCTGCCAAGCGGGCAGGGAGCGCGGCCATGCCCGCAGCGCAACATCTGGGGCCCACCACGGCCAGCCAGGCAGCAGTGTCCTCATCTGTGCCAAGGAAAGTTCCTCCTCCTCCCCTCCTCCTCCTCTTCTTCCTCTCCTCCTCCCCTCCTCCCCCCTCTTCTTTCCCTCTTCCTCCCTCTCTCCGTCCTCTCTTCCTTTTCCTACTCCCCTCCTCCTACCCCATTTTTTCCCCTTCTCCTCCTCTTCTTCCTCTCCATCTCCTCTCCTTCCCCCCAAGGCAGGGGGCTGACGACAAACCTCCTCCATCCTCTGGGACCTTCTGCACAGGCTCTTACTGGGATGAATCCAATCCCAAGAGCCATGGCCGCCTCACAGGGATCCTTCGGTTCCCACTACGATGGCTGAAGGGGTCAGAAGTGGCCTCTGAGGCACCCAGGAACTGGGGCTGAGCGTTAGATCCCAACTTTCTGAGCACTGAGGCTGTGTGCTGCCCCATGCTCTGCTCTCACAGCCAGTCCTGCATCCCCTGCCCCACGCAGCAGGCGGTGCTCAGGATTACACGACCTCTCCAGCTTGGGGACCTCAGTGCCCAGCAGCTCCCAGTGCCCCCAGTTTACATCCTGGGATGGAGAGCATCCAACCGCGGGACACGGACACCCAGCGGGCTGTTGAAGGTTCTTACCAGCAGATGTCAGCTCCCGCTCGGGGATGCGCATCCAGCTCACAGCCGGCGCCGCTCGGAGCTTTGCGGTGCGTCCCTAGGGTTCCCCTTTCCTATGGGGCAGCGCGATGCCTGGCTTCCCCACGCCGATCCCAAATTCGGGCACCGATGCTCTGAACTCACAGCCGTGCTCACAGCTCCCGCCGGCCGCACACAACCGGGTGATGCAGCGGGGATGCGGTGGTGACTGCGAGCGCTGGGACAGCCCGGGGACACCGGGAGCTTTGGAGCATCGGGTCGTGCAGAGCGAAATCAAAAACATTTCTGGACGGAAGGGGAAAGATGGGGGTTAAGCGGCACGTGCTGAGCATCCAGGGGGAGTTTAGTGATAGGAAAAGGAGAAACGGGGGGTGATGGAGCCTGGGCTGCGCCCCCGCTTCGGGAGCAAAGGAGAGGGGATGGAGGCAGCGCCTGTGCTGCTACGAGCAGATGTCGGAGCTCGCGGCCCCGCATCCCCTCCGCCGAACGGATGGACTTCGGAGATGCATTGAGATGCAAAGCAGGCTGGCACGGGGCCGGGATGAGCAGCGATTGCTCCCCGTGGCACCAACAGCCGTCCTGGGGACCCCATTGCGGGGATGGGGTTCTGCCCTTCCCCACGCTGAGTGGGACCACGGGTGTCACTCACCGCCCCTTACGCGCGCTGTGTCCGCTCCCAACAGGGACAGCCCCCCACTCGGGGACGTCCCCAACCCCTCTCTCAGGGGCTCAGCGGCTCGGGATGATGCCCGGCATCCCTGCCAGCTCTGCGGGGCCGCGGGCGACGGGGAGCAAAGCTGGGATTTCCCAGCTGTGCCATCAGGCGTCTTGCAGGCAGCCAAGAGAGGAGCGAGCCAGAGCGTGTGCTGGCCCCGCGCCCCGTGTGCTGCACAGGGGGTCGCTCCCCGGGGGACGGCAGTGCTGGGTGCTGAGCCCATCTGTGCCTCCAGATCCCATCTGAGCCCGCGGGCAGCATCCCAGCCGTCCCAGCCTCGCCTGCCCGCCCTATGGGAGCCGTTCGGTGTCCAGCAGGGGGAAACTGAGGCAGGGAGCCACGCGAAAGGACTCAGCCCCAGCACGAGGCTCTGCGTGCCCGCGAGCGTGGCTTCTCCTCATCCTCACATCTTCATCTCCAGGAGCTCTTGGGATGAGCATCCCTGACACGGGAACCTTTCCCAAGGGACGCAGATGGATCCCTTCTCACTGCCACCGCGCTGCGACTGCCCCCAGACCCACACTGGGACTGCAGAGACCCCCGTGGCCGAGCCCTTGGGGACCCCTTTGTCACACAGCGCATCCCCCCCCCCAGTCCCCGGTGCCACCATCGCTCAATGTGACAAACACGGGTCAGTGAGCGCCGGCCGGGGCTGTCCCCCTTTTGCCACAGCCCAGCCGGGCCCCCCAGCCCTGATTTCACTTTAATTGCATTCCCTAATGTCATGCAAATCAGGCTGCCTCGGCGCAGCTGTCAGGATTAAATTAGACCCCGTTAATAGGCGGTAATTGCGTTTCCGAACTGGCCCAGGAATTCCAGCCCTGGCGATGGGCAGCGGGGCCGGGGCAGCCGTGTGCTTTCACAATATTTACTCTGGCAATTACCCTCCCTTCCAGGCCACGGCCCTGCAGAGGGAATCAGATTATGGGATGGAGAGAAGTGCCGGGACCGACGCTGGGCCGTGGGTTGGGCACGCGGAGGGCTTTTGTCCTCCCCTTCACTCCATGTGCTTTGCTCTGAGCTGTGGGATGCTGGCATCCCCCCCTCTCTCTGCCGAACCCCAAATGCAGCCCCCTTGGTCCTTCTCAGTGCATTGTGCAGCTCCAGGCGTCCCCAAATCCCCCCAAACCCCACAAATGGATCCTGCAGGGCTGTGGCTTCATCGCAGTGCGAGGAAAAGGAGCTCTGGGCGGAGGTGTCCCAGCAGAAGATGGGAATGGGAAAGGGTCAGGGGATGGCACTGGGGCAAGGGGACACCTCCAGAGCCACCAACAGATGGGGTGACGTGGACACGGACCTGCTGCCTCCACTCCGGGTGTCGTCGGGGTGGGGGAATCTGTTCCTGCTGGGCTGCAGCAGAGGGAAACTGAGGCACGGGGATGGGATGTGCAGTGGGACGGGGACGCATCGTGCCCAGCTGTGACATTGATGCCCGGGGAATGGAGACGTGGGGATGGAGATTGGGTGGAGGGGAGAGCGCACGGGTGACGGGAGGGGTGGGTGGCACTGGGGTGGGGGACCTACAGGGGAGGGGAGATGGGGTGATGTGAGGACGTGTGGGGTGAGGAGGGGAGAGATGGGGTAAACGGAGGGATGGAAGACGTGGGGGGGGATGGATATTGGCACGAAGGGACAGAGGAAACCTCGGAGGTATGGAAGATGCCACGAATGGATGGAGGACACCACGAGGGAATGGGAAGGTGCACTGAGTGCAGGAGGACGCAGGGGGCTGTGGGGCTCTGAGGGAGGACAGCTGGCCATAGGTTGGCTGCAGGCAGCCCAAAGCATCGCTGCGCTTGGCCAGGGGGCAGCTCCTCTCCTCCCAGTGCAGCCCTGCGATATCAATGGGAAATCCCAGCAGAGCATCGGGATATCAGGGTCTCAGGGTCTCCAATCCCATCGCGGCCCCCCCCCCCCCTCCCCACCACCATCCTCCCTCCATCGAATCCCTCATCCCTGCCCTCCCGTGGGCTCAGTGCCAGCGGAGCGGGAAGGGGAACATCTTGCACGAGGGATCCCGAAGGGGGGGAGAGGGAGAAGAAGAAGAGGGAGGGGAGCTCCGAGCCGCCGTAACCCCGAACAGATGCAAAACCCCCTCACAATGGGATTAAAGTACGGCACGTGGACGGCCCCGGAGCGGCGCTGAAAGGCAGCAGACAAAGCGCCCTGCCCGGATCCGGGGGTCAGCCGTGCTCCTGAGCTTTGGGGGGGATGAGGGGGCACCGTTGTCCCCGTGCGTGGGGATGCGGCCGTGTCCCCCCCCCCTCCACCCCAGCGTGGTCCGCTGTCCCTTTTGTGCATCCGAACCTGTTGGAGCCATCTGTCAGGGAGGGGACGGTGTGGCAACAGGCAGATTTATTGGTTGCAATCTGTTCCCCCCCCCAGCGCCCTGACCGGCCCGGCCCGGCGCTGGGAAGTAAGCCATGAAGCTACTAATGAATTAATTAGTATTCCCCGTAATTCCAGGCTGCCAAGGATGTGCTTGTGAGGGCTCTAAATGAGTGTGAAGGGTCCTCCATGGCGGCGTGTGCTGGGAGAGCCCCATGTAGTGATGGTCAGCAGGGGTGGGGATGAGATGGGATGGGGATGGAGATGGGATATGGGGGGATGGGATGGGATGGGGATGGGGATGAGGATGGGATGGGATGGGGATGAGGATGGGGATGAGATATGGGGGAATGGGATGGGATGGGATGGGATGGAGATGGGATATGGGGGAATGGGATGGGATGGGATGGAGATGGGATGGGATGGGATGGGATGGGATGGGATGGGATGGGGTGGGGTGGGATGGGGTGGGGTGGGGTGGGGATGAGGATGGGGATGGGATATGGGGGAATGGGATGGGATGGGGATGGAGATGGGATATGGGGATGGAGATGGGATATGGGGATGGGGATGGGATATGGGGGAATGGGATGGGATGAAATAGGATGGGATGGGGATGGGATGGGAATGGGATGGGGACGGGATGGGGATGGGATGGGGATGGGATGGGGATGGGATGGGAATGGGATGGGGATGGGATGGGAATGGAGATAGGAGAGGGTGGAATGGGATGGGATGGAATGGGATGGGATGAAATAGGATGGGATTGGGGTTGGGGATGGGGATGGGATAGGATGGGATGGATAGGGAATGGGATGGGGATGGGATAGGATGGAATCGGATAGGATGAAATAGGATGGGATGGGATGGATAGGGAATGGGATGGAATGGGGATGGGGATGGTGGGCATGGGGATAGAGGGTGGATTTGGGGTGCCACTGCAGTTCCTCCTTTCACCCTCGTTGCAGGAGCTCAGCCTCTTACCTGTGTGTCTGCATCCCTCTGGGCAGAGGAGGTGAGTGATAGGGCCAGCAATCAGGGGATGAATAAGGAAACCAGTAGCTGTGCTTTGTACTGGGGAGCACTGGGAAAGAGGCAAACTGAGGCTGGAGAAGGCAGCATCTGTCCCACATAGAGACTGGGGCCAGCCCTGCTCTGCTCCATGCAAGGCTCCCCATCTCTCTCCTCCTTAATTAATCTATTCTACTTTTTCCTCCGTTGCCCCCTCCCACTGCCCAGAGCCAGACCTGGAGGCAGGAGCCCTGGGCCCCTTCTCTTTTCTGACAGCAGTAATCTCAGACGGGCCCCTTCTGGCCACACCAGCAATTAATTACTCCCCCTTGCACTCTCATTACAACCAGGAGGGAGACGCAGCCGCCGTGCCCATCCCGAGCACCTGGGGCAGAGCCAGCAGCACCCAGGGCTGTGAACTGTTGGATGGGAGCCTCTCCATGGAGAGAGGACTGTCCTGGTGCTGGGAAATTGGGAAGGATGTCCAGTGGTGCCCTTCCAGGGGTACCCATAGCGGGGCACCCATTTGAGGGTGCCCATCTGGGGGTACCCGTAGAGGGGTGCCCATCTGGGGGTGCCCATCTGGGGGTGCCCATCCAGGGGTGCCCATAGAGGGGTACTCATGTGGGGGTACCCTTTTGAGGGTGCCCACCCAGGGGTACCCATAGAGGGGTGTCCATCTGGGGGTGCCCATCCAGGGGTACCCATCTAGGGGTGCCCATCTGGGGGTGCCCATAGAGGGGTTCTCATCTGGGGGTACCCATTTAGGGGTGCCCATCCAGGAGTACCCATCTAGGGGTGCCCATCTGGGGCTGCTCATCCAGTGGTGCCCATCCAAAGGTGCTCAGCTGGGGTGGCTCACCCCAGGGTTCTTGTTTGGGGGTGCCCATCCCACAGTGCCCATCTGGTGCTGTTCATCTGAGGCTGTTCATCTCGGGGTACCCATCAAAGGGTGTCTTTCCAGAGGTGCTGATCTGGGGCTGTTCGTATGGGGATATTTACCCCATAGCGCCCATCTGGAGGTGCCCATTCAGGGTCACTCATCCAAAGGAGCTCAGCCAGGAGGTGCCCCATCCAGCAGGTGCCCCATCTGAGGATGCTCACCTTGGGTTACCCACCTGGAGGTGTCCATCCACTGGTTCCAATCGAGGGGTGCCCATCCGAGGGTACCCATCTGGGGCTCCTCACCCCGTGGTGCTCACCTGGAGGCTCCCACCCGGTGATGCCCATCCTGAGGAACCCATTCTCATCCCCATCCAAGGCTCACCCACCCGGGGTCGCTCGGGGTGCCCATCCCGGAGCACCCAGCCGTGCTTTGCCGTCGGGGCCCCGTCGGGCAGCGGGAGGAGCCGGGATCGGTCACCTCCCCCCGGAGGAGGAGTCAGGGGGAACGGCGGCACTGCAGGAGCCGCGGGCGACGCGGAGCTCTCAAAACCGCCCCGAGAGCGGAGCTGAGAAGCCGCCGGTGCCGTCCGCACCCCCGAGGCTGCAGCCACCATGAGCGAGTGACAGCGGGGAAATCGCTCCGGTGCCCAGGTAAGGGTGGACCGGGACCCCCGGGAACACCACGACCCCTCCGATGGGGGCTTCACGCCCGGCTCCGTGCATCCCCGACGGCGGGACGGCGGGGGGGTTACTTCTATCTGCCCCAAGGCAGCACCCGGAGTGCACGGCCCCAGCTGGTCCCCCCTCCCCCGGTCCGTCTGCCTCCCAGCTGAGGTCCCACAGCCGGATCGCGACCTCCCCCCCCCCGTTCTGCCTGGCAATGGACCCGGCTTCCCCATCACGTCGAGGCTGAGCCGATGCTCGTGCTGGAGGTGATGGAGGTGATGGGGATGCGCCCCAGCCGACAGCTTTTGTTCCTCAGCTCTCGGATGGGGACCCACGAACTCTCCCCATCCCCACCTGCAGTGCTGCATCCCGAAGCCAGGCTGCATTTAATGGATGAAAGCACCCCCATCTTCCCCTCACCTCTCCAGGGGTCCAGGGATGCCCTTGAGCGGATTCCCCTCCTCCAAAATCCATCGCATCCCCTCTTCTCTGTCTTTGCTTGGCTGAGAAGGGGACTGGGACCAAGACTGAGACCAAGAGTGGGATTGGGGCTGCAGGAGCTCCTGAGTCCTGCACTCGGTGACATCAGTGCCCTCACGGCCATCCCATGGCCACGCTGGGGCTGGAGGAGCAGCATCTCTCAATGGCAGCTGCTGAGTTTTCTGCATGCTGTGTTTGTGTACAGCTGGACCCCATCCTGCTGAGTTCCTGCACAGGACACAGCACAGAGTTGTCGAGTAAATTCTAATTTTCGTGCTCCTCCTCTGGATGTTTTGTCCCTCCTGCTCTGCTCTGTGATGAGTTTTGTGCCTGGTTTTCACACCAGCATCCTCCCAGGACCCTTTTCCCCTTGGGTTTCTTCTGCTTTCAGTGGTCCAGTTGGAGGTCAGGGTCTTCACTCCAAGGGCTTTGCAGTTCTTTGTCCTGAACTCTTGGAAGCAAGGGCTGAAATCCAATTCCTGGTCCTGCAGGCATGGAATAGGAGTGGAACCCTCTTATTTTGGGAGCTCAGTGCCTGAGAACACAGTGAGAGAGCGAGGAGCACGCAGGAGAGCTGAGCCATTGCAAACTGGAGATTGAGTTTTAGTTGGAACAGGCTTGCTCCCGCAGTGGGTTTTGTTCGGTGTTTGGTTCGGATCAGATGGGATGGAGGCATCCAACACCAAAGGTGTCCAAACAAAACAGGCTGGAGGGCTTCCCTTCCCACAGTGGGCTCCCAGTTCTCCTTCTTCTCATTGAAAAACTGGGAAGCAACCACAATGATTTCATCAGGCGGTTCCCTCCTTGTCTACTTTTTTATTATTATTATTATTAATATTCTGCAGGAATAAAAGCGAGAGCAAAGTCTCCAAAACTGCAAATTGGAAACCGTTCCCTTTCTGCAAAGGGGCGCAGAGAGCAGCGCTGGGGCTCGCAGCCCCAATGCTTTGCTGGCGGCGTCACCAGGACGCAGGCAGGAGCAGCTCCATCCCAGATGTTCCGTCAGCACCTCCCCACAGCAGATTTCAAAGCATCTGATGGTCTCCCATCCTACTGCTCCACCTGAGAGCTAATTGGGGCCGCACGGTCCTCCTGGGATACGGCGGCCGTGCGCAGTCATTAACACCCTTAATCCGGCCCCACCTCTCGTATTAAAAGTGGGATTTTCCACGTGGGGCGGATGGGGTGGCGGAGGCAGGGCTTGGGCAGCGCACTTTCAGCAAAAGCTGCTTAGATGTTAAGCTTAATGAAATGAATCGGGCACGGCGACAGGATCTGCGGGGCTGACGGACGCGAAACCGCGGCTGCTTTGTGCTGGGCGGCTGGGCTGTAAGGGCAGAGGCAAAGGATGTGCTGATAAAACGTGCTCAGGTTGGAGGAGATGGGGAGGTCAGGCTGCCAGCCGAACTCACGGGGTGAGAGTAACCCCAAATAACCCCAAATAACCTCCGGTAAGTTGAGTTGCTAAGAAAGCCCCTAGGAAAATCCTCCCTTGGTGCAGCGTGTTGGATGGGAGATGGAGAGCTGATCACTGCCCCTTCATGTTGTCCAAAACTCAACCTTTTAGGGAAAATCATACTTGGGGTGCTGCGTGCCCCATGCTGCCCAGCCTAAAACCCACTGGAGGTAATTGTAGAGACAGGCAGACAGATGCTGTAGGCACCACCGGTGGACAGAAGGCGGTCGGTCCCTCTGGGGGGGTGATTTTGGTTCCTAATGGACTCCGTGATCCTGCTAACATCTCCTGTCCCCCTGCTGCAGAGCTGAGAGATGACGAAGGCGTACACCAAGCCCAAGGAAATGGCAGAGCTGGTGGGCACCCAGGGCTGGATGGACGATGCGCTGAGCTCCAAGGATGAGCTGAAGGCAGAGAACGGCAGGCAAGGACCTTTCGGGTTGGTGCCGGGCTTGAACGAAGAGCACGACAGCATTGAGGAGGAAGAGGAGGAAGAGGATGACGGGGAGAAGCCGAAGAGAAGAGGACCAAAGAAGAAGAAGATGACCAAGGCCAGGTTGGAGAGGTTCAGGGCTCGGCGGGTGAAAGCCAACGCTCGGGAGCGCACACGGATGCACGGACTGAACGATGCCCTGGACAACCTGAGGAGGGTGATGCCCTGCTATTCCAAAACCCAGAAGCTGTCCAAGATCGAGACGTTGAGGTTGGCCAGGAATTACATCTGGGCTCTGTCGGAGGTGCTCGAAACGGGGCAGACTCCGGAAGGGAAGAGCTTCGTGGAAATGCTCTGCAAAGGTTTATCCCAGCCCACCAGCAACCTGGTGGCCGGCTGCCTGCAGCTGGGGCCGCAGACCTTATTCCTGGAGAAGCACGAGGAGAAGAACCCCGGGTGCGAGTCGGCCATTTCCAGCCACTCCTTCGCCTACCAATCCCCGGGGCTGCCCAGCCCGCCCTACGGCTCGATGGAAACCCACCTGCTGCACCTAAAGCCCCCCGCCTTCAAGAGTTTGGTGGATGCATCTTTTGGGAACCCCCCCGACTGCACCACTCCCCCTTACGAGGGTCCCCTCACGCCGCCCCTGAGCATCAGTGGGAACTTCTCCTTGAAGCAGGACGGCTCTCCAGAGCTGGATAAGCCCTACGCCTTCATGGCTCACTACCCTTCGGTCAGCCTGGCTGGGGCACACGGACATCCCACCCACTTCCAAAACGCAGTGCCCCGCTATGAGATCCCCATAGACATGAGCTACGAGTCCTACCCTCACCACGTGGCCGGGCCTCAGCTCAACGCCATCTTCAACGAGTAGCAAAGCAAAGTGGGAGCCAAACTCTTGGCGCAGCGATCGGCCGCTTTGAGGAGCTCCTTTTTTTTTTCGATGGGACACAACCGGAGTGAGGAAAATCGCTGCTATGGGGCAGTGTGGTGGACTCCTGAGCAATCAACCCCATGGGACGTGCCCCATGGCCCTCCCGTCCCCTCCCGCTCGTGTCACCGTGCTGCTGTTCACAGCCATCCCCAGGAGTCGTGCAAACCCTCCCTGAGAGCGCTGCAGAGCCCCACGCCTCCACTGAACGTCACACCTTTCCGTGGGGGGACGTGGGTTCAGAAGCAGCCCCAGCTCTGAGGAGTGATTGTATCTGTGGGTTTTCTCCCCCAGAAGCTGAACCCGTTTTGGGATGGAGGAGCCTGGGGGTCGTATCCCCACTCCCCATCCCCCAGTGATGCTCGTGGAGGAGCTTTTTTCTCCCCACAGCGCTTCCCAACTCTGCTCCGTGGGATCCTGCTCCACAGCTCTGGTTCACCGCATGGCCCCAGCTCCATCCTTGGGGCAGTGGGATGCTGTGTGCGATGTGCCCTGCACCAGGTGGGCTCCAGCCCGTGCCCCTTCCCCACACCCCACTGGTGCTGAGGTTCCCCAATGGGCTCTCAGGACTGCCTGCAGAATCCAATGGGATTTTTCCCTCCGCGATGCTCCCCACCCAACGGAGAACCCCACCATCGTGATCCGGCCAGGCTCGCACCACCCTCAGCTCCATCCCAACCTCAGGGAGCAACAGAGGTAGACGCAGACTCTCGGGGCAGAGAGATCAGCCACAGCGTGGGGCTCTTTCTATAAGAGATGCAGCCAGAGTGATGGCGTCGTGGGGCCAGGTGGGAAACTGCAGAGCATCATTTTAGGACTCCATCCTCCCCTTGAGCACCACTTTAGGACTCCATCCTCCTCCTGAGCACCACTTTAGGACTCCATGCTCCTCCTGAGCATCATGTTAGGACTCCATGCTCCTCCTGAGCATCATTTTAGGACTCCATCCTCCTCCTGAGCATCACTTTAGGACTCCATCCTCCTCCTGAGCATCATTTTAGGACTCCATCCTCTTCCTGAGCATCACTTTAGGACTCCATGCTCCTCCTGAGCATCACTTTAGGACTCCATGCTCCTCCTGAGCATCACTTTAGGACTCCATGCTCCTCCTGAGCATCATGTTAGGACTCCATGCTCCTCCTGAGCCCCACTGCTCGCTCGTGGTGCCTCGGTTGTGATGTGACGCCTTTATGGGTGCCCATATCTGGGCCGAGCCCCGACCCTGGCTGTACCTGAAGACATCCAGCCCAAAGAAGTGCATCTTCTTCTTCCCCCCTTTTATTTATTATTTACTCTGGGTGCAGGTGATTTATTTCCTCACCCCCCCCCCCTCTTCCTTTCCCATCTCCATCCCGGTGCGTTGCTGGGGGTTGGCATCGTGCTTTCTGCAACTCTGGGATTATTTATTAGCCATTATTTATTTAATTTATTTCCCCCCCCTCCCCTCCTGCCCCGATGATCCGTTGTCCGTTGAGCAATCCCAGCCCTCAACCCCAGGGTTACCCATCACCGCGGTGAGCTCTGCATTTAATGCTGATACTTCTTGCCCTTCGGAAGGTGCCCAGCAGCTCCCAGCTCATCCCTGATTATTTCTGTGAGCAATAACTTTGAAGGCTATGCAATACTTTGTGTTCTTCACGAAAATCCAGGCTGCTATTTTTGAAATCCCATCGGCCTGGTGAGCCCGGCTGGCCAAACCTCGCCGTCATACAGAGGTGTTCTGTATTGAGGTGGGAATTTGGAGGTCCCTGTCCACCAACCCAACCCCCCCCCCCCAGCCCCTCCAGATCCCTTTTGTACGGAGAGAAAATGTTTATCCTTTTGTAAAGAAAGCAGAACTGGGTTTTTAGCTCAAATAATAAAGTCGTGGTCTTGTTTGAAGCAGCATCGCCCTGGGGGCTGTCGCTTTCCTTGTCTGCGTGGTGATGGGGGGGGGGGGACCAGTGGAAGGTGTGATCCCAAAGGTGAAGTGTTGGGGTTATGGAGGGGGGGGAGCTCCTTGAGTGGGGAGTGGGCTGGGGTGAGGATGGGCCCAAGAGGGTCCCCAGGGGGGGGATAACAATGGGGTGAGGGGTTCTGGGTGGTGCTGGATTGAGGATGGGCCCAGGAGGGTCCCCAGGGTGGGGGGATAACAATGGGGTGAGGGGTTCTGGGTGGTGCTGGGGTGAAGATGGGCCCAGGAGGGTCCCCAGGGGGGGGATAACAATGGGGTGAGGGGTTCTGGGTGGTGCTGGATTGAGGATGGGCCCAGGAGGGTCCCCAGGGGGGGGGGATAACAATGGGGTGAGGGGTTCTGGGTGGTGCTGGGGTGAAGATGGGCCCAGGAAGGTCTCCAGGGGGGGGATAACAATGGGGTGAGGGGTTCTGGGTGGTACTGGGGTGAAGATGGGCCCAGGAGGGTCCCCAGGGGGGGGATAACAATGGGGTGAGGGGTTCTGGGTGCTGCTGGGGTGAAGATGGGCCCAGGAGGGTCCCCAGGGTGAGGATAACCAATGGGGTGAGGGGTTCTGGGTGGTGCTGGGGTGAGGATGGGCCCAGGAGGGTCCCCAGGGTGGGGGGTTAACAATGGGGTGAGGGGTTCTGGGTGGTGCTGGGGTGAGGATGGGCCCAGGAGGGTCCCCGGGGGGGGATAACAATGGGGTGAGGGGTTCTGGGTGCTGCTGGATTGAGGATGGGCCCAGGAGGGTCCCCATGGCGGATGGTGGTGGAGGGGTGAGGATGGGCACCTGACTCCCAGCTCTGCCCCACGGCTCTGTCCCTTGTCACCTGCACTGGGGTGCTCACAGGGCGCTCAGCTCACACTCGTGTGCACATCCACACGCATGTAGGGTGGCACACGGACCTGCCCATGCACACCCCACTTGCACTGCCACGTGCAGGCAGCGCTTTGCACGGGTCCTCTTGCACTCTCCCGTACAGATCTGCACTCGTGAGCACACACGAGTGTCCCCCCCCCCCTCCCCCCAAATCCACACTCAGGGTACATTGCACTGATGCTCAGTGCATTGCTCCCACATCCCTGTGCCCCACAGCTGTCCCCAAAACCTGCAGCAGCTCTTGGCCGCCGTGGGGACATCTCCTCCCTCCATCCCCCAATGTGGGGCCGTGCCACGTGTCCCCATGCAGCTCTGGGCCTCCCTGTCCCCCTCAGCCCCACGCCGGCTGCTGCGCTGAGCCCAATGGGAGCCACTGAGTGTCACATCCCTGCAAGCTGCGCACGGTGAGGGGCTCTCGGGGGGGGCCAGCAGCTGCAGCCTCTCTGCAAAGGGACGTGTGATGGGGGATCTCCTGAGCCCCCAACTCAGAGGGGGACATGGGTGGGCGTGGGGCGCACAGCAGGGATGGGGCAGCACAGACATGGGGTGGTTGCAGAGGTGAGGATGACCTTCCTGGTGCGGGTGCAGAAATTATGCACACGTTTCGTCACACAGCGAGACACGGATCTGCACGTAGGAAGGGGTGTGGGCACGCGTGTGCACGCGTGTGTGCACACTCACAGCCTCCTGCACTGCTGTGTGTTGCACACATGTAGATGCACGCGTGCGCAGACCCGCAAACCTTCCTTACCTGTGGTCCTGGGTCGTGGCAGAGATGCACATGCGTGTATGCACCTATGCATGTGCATGCACACACATGTGCTCATGCATGCATGCACACAGCTGAACAGACACGATCCCATGTGACAGCCACCCCTGGAGATGCAGCAGGGAGATCCTTTGGGTGCTCCTTTGGGTGCTCCCGGAGGGTCCCACCCCCCAAACCGCCCCTCTTCCCCCTATGGGGTGGCTGTATAATTTCTAAGCCTCTGTAAAACCCGGCTTTAAAAGCTGTAATTCTGATATTGTTTGTAATCTGATAACGCCGTGAGCCACTGAGCTCCTAATGTGGCCAGCTTGGGAAACCACGAGGATTTTCCCACTAAGCCGAAATATCAGACTGGTTCTCGAGTTAATCGTCTTTCCCCCCCCCCAGGGGGAGGTAGGGAAGGGACAGCAGATTTTGGCAGCTCGCTTTCTTGCTGCTCAGCGTGGTCCCATGGGTGAGGAGCTGTGCGTGGTCCCCAAGGGGACACCGTGGTGGCACTGAGGACAGCAGGCGGGCGCGTGGGGTTTGCTGGGACATCCGCTCAGCACGGGCATCAATTAGGTTAAATGGGGTTAAAATGGGGTGGTGCAAAGCTGGGACCGTGCGTGGCACAAAGCACCCGACCCATCCTTGTTGCTGTCTGAAGGGAGAACTTCTTCCTTCCGTGGTGCTGGAGGTGGACGTGCGTTTGGGTAGAGCCCCCCAATCCCCTCCGCCTGGGATCTGAGCTGCAGACGTGTCCCCAAATGGTGGAGGATGCCCACAGACCCAAGGGAGGTAAAGGCACAGGGGTTTGGGATCAGATCACCCCCAGAGCAACCTCATTCCCATTGAATTTAGGGCATGGAAACCATCCATATCTCCTCAGGGCAGCGCTCTCCAACCCCTTACATGCCTGTTGTTACTTCCCCCCATGCCTTATTGGGGACCAGGAGCCCGGGGCAAAGCCAGCCCCCTCCCCATATCCCCACAGCCTCATTGAGCTGGGCTGGTCCCCATATCCCACAGCACAGCGTGGGGAATTCACCTAAATCCCAGCGCTGGCTCCAGGAAGCCCCTAAGCTCCACGCCGCGCTCCAGATCAGCCGTGCTTCAATCTGTTTGCAAAGCTGTACAGAGTGTTTACGCAGCGGGGCCGGGGCCAGGGGATTAGGGCCGGCGTTCCCCCGGCATCTGCTCCATCCATCCTGCATCTGGAGTGTCCCACATCTCCAGAGCATCCCACTTTTCTGGAGTATCCCACATCTCCGGAGCATCTCACAGCTACAGAGCATCCCATGTCTCCAAAACATTCAGCATCTCTGGAGTGTCCCATGTTTCCAGAACATCTCTCATCTCCACAACACCCCACATCCTGGGGCCGATCCACATCCCAGAGCCATCCCACATCCTTCATCTGGAGCATCCCGCATCCCTGGAGCAATTCCGTATCTCCAGAACATTCGGCATCTCTGGAGCATCCCGCATCTCTGTAGGATTCCATAGCTCTGGAGCACTCCACACTTCTGGAGCATTCCACATCTATCTCCAGAACACCCCACATCTTGGGGTCAACCCATTTCCCAGGGCAATCCCGCATCCTACATCTGGAGCATCCCACATCCCCAGAACGTTCAGCACCTACGGAGCATCCCACGTCTCCAAATCATCCCCTATCTCTGTAGCGTCACCTATCTCCAGAACCTCCCCCATCTCCAAAACACCCCACATCCCAGAGCCATCCCAGCACAGCCACCGTTCCCAGCCCCATTGAGAGTGGGGATCACCCTGCCGCGGGACCTGGGGAGCTCTGAAGATGCCACGGATCCACCTGGCACCCTGAGGAATCACAGAATCACAGAATCACAAGGTTGGAAACGACCTGTAAGATCATCCAGTCCAACCCCCCTCCCATTGCTATCAGTACCACAAGCACTAAACCACATCTCGTAGCTCCTCATCCAGGCGCCTCTTGAACACCACCAGGGACGGCGACTCCACCACCTCCCTGGGCAGCCATTGCAGCGCCTGACCGCCCTTTGAGAGAAAAAGTTTCTCCTCATATCCAACCTAAACCTCCTCTGGTACAACTTCTTGCCATTTCCTTGGGTCCTACTGTTTGCCTGGGAGAAGAGGCCAGACCCTTTTGCACCACAACCTCCCTTCAGGAGGTTGTAGAGTGCAATGAGGTCTCCCCTGAGCCTCCTCTTCTCCACACTGAACAACCCCAGCTCCCTCAGCCTCTCCTCATCTTTGTGCTCCAGACCCCTCACCATTTCGTTGCCCTTCTCTGCACACGTTCCAGGGCCTCAATGTCTTTCTTGTAGTGAGGGGCCCAAAACTGAACACAGCACTCGAGGTGCGGCCTCACCAGTGCTGAGTAGAGGGGGATGCTCACCTCCCTGCTCCTGCTGGCCACACCATTTCTAATGCAGGCCAGGATGCCGTTGGCCCTCTTGGCCACCTGGGCACACTGTGGGCTCATGTTCAGAATGTCCCTACCAGAGCTCAGCTTGGTCTTTCCCTGGCCCTGGTGAGGCTGTCCGACCTTAGGATGCTCTGGATGGGCGTGCAGGATAAGGAGGGACCAAACCCCACCTCTCATCCTCATATGGGGCGCTCAGATCTCATGCTTGAGCCACAAAAGACATCTTTTGGGTGCCACCAGGGCTCAGCTCTGTGCTCCCCATAGAGAAGCACGGATGGGGCAGCCCCAGCCCTGGCTGCGAGGCCATGCACGCACTGCCCAGCACACGCACGTTCCTTTTTCCCCCCCTTTTTCCTTCTTTTTGTTTTCAACAATACTGTTATAACACAAGTTCAGGAACCTCCCTGCTTTAATCCCCACCAGATAAACTAACAGCGGAGAGATTTGGAGTTATTGACGAAGTCTTGCTGCTCGGGTGAGATTAGAGCTCTGCTTAATCTTGTAGCAGGAGGGCTTGGGGACGGTTTAATCAGAATTTGTACAGGAATAATCCTGTCTTTAAACTCGTCCCCATCCCAATCCCCCCCTGGTTGCAATCAGGGGGCGGCTCTCTGATGAAGAGCCCCCAAAGGGGGGGGGAGAGAAAAAAAAGGGGGGGTTTCTAGGCTTGTGGGATCCCACAGGGATGCACGGAGCTGAGGGGAGGTTGGAACTCAAGGCTTTGCACGCACCCCTGGGTGCATCCCCCATCCAGATGGGGAAACTGAGGCACTGAGCTTCAATGTAGGGGGGCAAAGCACAGAGCTTGGGGGCTCGTCTGGGCAACGGGGCCATGGAGAACCCACCAAGGGACCCCCAGCTCCAAGAGGAAATAGAAAGCACCCACAAACCAGCATGCATCCATAAGGCCGTGCGTTTTGCTCCCCAAACCCAACCTGGTGCTGCTTCCTTCTCCCCTCCGTGCCTCAGTTTCCACCCCCCCCCCCCCCCGCTCTTCCCCCCCGGGGGGAAATAGGGAGCACCGCAGCCTCCGCGGCCGCTTTTGTGCACCGCTGTCCCTTTCAGGGAGCACAAAGACGGGACCCGGCGGCACAGATGGAGCCTTTCAGAGGGGAGAGCTCTCCTTTCTCCGTCTGCCACCGGGCTCTGCCTTCCGTCGCAATCCCCCTTAATTGAATCCGCACTTTCATAGCTCATTACCCCCCTGATGGATTGGATTAGCCCGGGCTGCGGCCCGCCGGCCTCAGCGGGGAACAGTTGGCTGCTCCGCGTCCCCATGGGGTGTCCCTCACCGGGGGGGAGGAGCGGGGGGGGGGGGACATGGGGAGAGGGGACACAGTCAGCCCCGGCCGTTGGTCACAGCTCACGGCAACTGCTGTGGCTCTGCAACGGCTGCAGACAGCTGTGGGTCAACAGCACCGGGAGCAGCATCCCATCAGTGCGACTGATCCACACCCGCTGCTCTGCGCTGGGAGGGATCGGGGGGGGGGGAGGATGCAGGTGGGATGTAGGGGGGATGCAGGGAAGATGAGTGGGGGATGAAGGAGGGGTGCAGGAGGGATGCAGGAGGATCAGGAGGGATGGGGGGGGGGGGGAGGGGTTCAGGGAGGATATGGGGGGGATGCAGGAGGGATTCAGGGAGGATGCAGGAGGGATGTAAGGAGATGCAGGGGGGGATGCAATGGGGAGAGGATGGGAGGTGCAGGGGGGATGCAGGAGGGGTGCAGGAGGGGCACAGGAGTGGTGCAGGAGGATCAGGAGGGATGCGGGGGGGGGAGGGGTTCAGGGAGGATATGGGGGGGATGCAGGAGGGATGTAGGGAGATGCAGGGGGGGATGCAATGGGGAGCAGATGGGAGGTGCAGGGGGGATGCAGGAGGGATGCAGGAGGGGTGCATGGGGAATGCAGGAAAGATGTAGGGCGAATGCAGGGGGGTGCAAGAAGGATATGTGGGGGATGAAGAAGGGATGCAGGAGGGATGCAGTGGGATGCGGGGGGGTGGCTCTGAGCATTTCCATCGCTGCCCTCACACTGTGGCTGGAACGGAGCCTGCAGCTGTGAGAAGTGATGGAGAAGAGGGAGCTCTGACCCAAACGCCTCCAGGATCCCGGCACGCGTCGCTCCCCGCTCACGCTCCCATATGCGCTAACGGCCGCGCTGTGGGGCTGCGCTCGTTAACCCGGCGCTGAGCGCAGCCCCCAGCCCAGCTGCCAGCGATGGCCCCTCAGGAGGGGCTCTGTGTTTGCAGCCCAGAGGGAAACATTAGCTGTGAGAGGAGGATTCGTGGTGCCCAGAGCCTGGCAGCAGGATTCAGCCCCTCTCCCACATCCCCAAATGAACGGGGGGGAGAAGGGAGCACAGCCGCTGGGTCTGTTCTAGGATGTTCAAAGGAGCACCTGAGCTTATTTGGGGTCAGTTCCTCCACTCAGGGCAGGGATAGCAGCTTTCTGAGCCCCCTCCTGCTCTCCCCTATAGCATCTCCCTCCTTGGCGCAGAGCTGAGTGTTGCAGCGCAGGGCAGAGCGTGGGGTTGGTGCTGGGAGGGCGGGGGGCTGCTGGGGGGGCATTTCTGCCACAGCACCGAGCATAGAGAGCAGGATGGCAGGTGGCTGCATGACGTGGGGCTCTTTGCACGGGACAAGAAGAGAGGAGGGAGGCCTCCGAGGTGCCGCGTGCCCAGATGGAGCCCCAGCTCCGACATCTGATCGCCGCCGAGAGAACAGCGCCCGCGGCGTAAATGGTTTATCCTGTCCCCCTCTGCATCCTCATCCTCTTAGCGCAGCGCCGTGCCGGGCAGCCCTTTGGGCTGTGTGACCAGATGTGGTCGGAGTCCCATCGGGGCAGTTAGGGCCGTATCGCTTACAGAAGGGGATTAAAGCTCAGCGTCCCGCTCCCCAAGGCCTCTGGGATTAGGATGCCACACACAAACACACACAAGCAGGGCTCATGGGGAGCTGGGACCCTCCTCATCCTCACTCTGCAAAGCTCCCATGGGGACGGTGTGGCACTCAGGGTCTGGCTGTGGGGTGTAGGGGTGACCCATGGGGTGCGGGGCAGACCCATGCCAGCGTCGTCCCTCAGGAGGACAACCTTCCTGGGGGCCTCTTGCCCACATTTGGAGCTGCTCAGCTTACCCAGGGGAATTATCTGGGGATGCAGACACGGTGCCCTGCTTAGAGGTGCTCACCGCATCCCGCAGCCCCTCTGCACGATGCCCGTCACCTTTGCGCATCCCTCAAAGCCACATTTCAGGGCTGCTCTCTCAACCTCGCCTCGCATAACCCTGACTGTAGGAGGGGGGCACATCTGCCAGGCGAGTTTCTGTGGGGCACCGCGGGGACGGCCCCGTTCCTCCTGGGTGCAGCCCCCCGCCTCTCCCACACTCCCTCTCAGCCCCACATCCCCGACTGCGCTCAGGTGGGGGATGCGGCCGCGTGTCCCCCCCGAGATTGAGCATCGTCCCCATCAGACGCAGCTCTGGGGGGGCCCCGAGTCCCCAAGCTGGCAACAGATGGCTGGAGGCAGCTTGCTGACACCTGCCCCTCCTCTCCGCCCTGCTCCTGCCCTTCCCTTTCTTCTCCGCTTGTTTTGTTTCATTTCCCAACACTTTCTGAGGGTTCCTCTCCTCTCTGCAGAGTCTGTCCCCAGGGCGGGGAGACGGGGAGGGATGGGGTGGCCCTAGGGAAGGTCTTGGGGTCCCTTCCAGCAGTGCACAGGGTGCCGGACCCCAATGGATCTTCAAGGTCCTTGGCCACGTCCCTATGGATGCTGTGGGTCAAGGCTGGAGCAGGGACTGTGCCCACACCGACCCTCTGGCTGTGCTCTGCTGCTGGGTGTTATCTGCAGCCTTCAGGTCCCGGCTGCCAGCTTCCAGACGAAGCTGATTCCCAGGAACGTGCCCTCCTCCTTCCTTCTTGCACCTCCGGAGTCTGCAGCAACAAGGGAACGTCCTCCTGGATGCAGCCAAAGTGAATAGCAGCTCCCCAGCATCCCCCAAGCATCTCTCAGCAATTCACCCCATCCCCATCGCAGCAGAATGGGAGCGAGGTGGGTGAGCTGTTCCTGCTGGGCTTTGCCTCCGTTCACCCCAGAAACGGCTGCAGGGAAATCAGCCCTGGGTGCCCTGCAGCTGCAAAGAGGAGAGCTGCAACCTGGGATCCTGCTGGATGGACAGGGAAGGGCAGTTGGGCATCACGGGGAGGATATCTGAGGTGGGCACGTGGAGGATGGGGTTGGGGAGGAGGAGCTGGGTGCTGTGCCAGGGCAGCCCTGCGACAAGCAGCCGCCACCAGCTGCCTTGACAGCTCCGCCGGAAAGCTTTAGGGTGAGCTCCAGCAAGCAGATACGTGGGGCATCATCATCCCCCTGCGCTCTGCCCTGTGCAATCTGCCCCCTGCAAACCCACCCCAGCAGGGGAGCATCCCCCCGCAGCTCCTGGGCTGCATGCATGGCACAGAGCTGGGGAAAGAGAGAGAGATCCACCCCCCCAACCCTGCATCCGGCCGTCCCACTCCCCCAACGCTCCCCAGTGCATCCCTATAAATCACGCTCTGGCATGCCCCCCTCCCCTTCGGCGGGGTTTGGGGGGTCACCTGTGACCCCTGGCAGATGGCGCGGGGACGCCCAGCCCTCCGCCAGGAACTGTTGCAGCCGCCATCTGTCGGGCAGCTCCAATCTCAGCAGTGCTGCCCGCCAGAGCAGCATCCCCACCCTGGGACCCCGTGCTGCTGCAAAAGGGGGGAGGGGGGAAGGATGTAAATGGGGGGGGGGGGGGGATGTAAATAGGGTGGGACACACGCATATACACATAAAGTTGCCCTGCTGTTCGCGGCTGTCCTGCCAGGAGCACCCGAAATCCTAAGGAGAGGAGGAGAGGGTGTACATGTGAGGCTGAGCACGGGGAGGAGCAGATTTGAGGGGGCTCAGCACAGTTTTTGGGGTCTTTGTCAACCCCAGGGTGTGGGGGCTTTGTGGGGATATGGGGGGATGGAGTTACAGTAGGTGTTGTCTGCTTTGGACAAGCTGCACACGGGGCTCCCGGGTTTGCGCTCTGTGCTGGGGGGCACTGGGGAGAGCTGGGGGTCTCTGGGGAGAGTTCAGCTGGGCTTCGGTGCAGGCAGCCCCCAGTTCCCCTGCGATGGTCCTCGGGGAGGGGACAGAGCCTCAGGGACACAGCTTGAGGGACACAGAAGCTCAGAGGGCCCCAGTGGGGCAATTCCTTGGGGCAGGACCCACTGGAGCAGGAATTAGCCCGTTAGCACCCAGCTGGCTGCATGGCTGGGAGAAGGAGGGGTGGGGGACAATTTTTGGGGTGCTGCTCCAGATGGGTGAGCAGCACGGAGGCCCCCAAACCCACCCTGACCCACAGCAGTGAGGAACTGAACGCGTTTCCTTCCAGCCTCAGTATTTATTCCACTTGAGGTTGCTTCTGTCCACTGCAAATCCCTCGCAGCTCCCCGGCTCTCCTGCTGTCAGCAGGCAGTGCCACACTCGATGGCACCGGGGCTGCCACCTCCATCCCCCCACAGCCTCCATATGGGCTGTCCTGCTCCACACAGGTCCCGTGGCCATCCGTCTCCCAGGGCAGGACCAGTCCTGCCCCATATAGGGGGCCGTGCTGTGGGGCAGCCCATGGCCCCGGAGCAGAGGGGCTGCAGACGCCCCGTTCCTCCTGGCCGGGACGTGGATGGGCTCAGGGTGAGATGACATAGGCAGTGGCGATGTATTTCTTGCCATGGCCGTAGGTGGACTTGGTCCAGGTGTAGGTCTGGATGCTGACGCCGTGGCCACCCAAGCTCAGGTGACATCTGTGGGGACATACAGCTCTGCCCCACACCATCGCCTCCATAGGGTGTCCCCATGCCTCCAACCCCCAACCCAAAGCTGAGGGCAGTGGGACCTGGCTCAGCTGCTCCATAGGGTTTCCCAAATTCAGAGTGGGGACAGGAAGGCGCCGCCGGCTCCGTGGCCAGAGGACAGACAGACGGATGCAGTACTTACGCCCTCCCAGGTCGGGCAATGAAGCACAACGTGTAGATGCCAAATTCAAACTCGGGGCTGCAGCCGATGAAGGCAGAGCCCACCTCCTTGTAGAAGCCATCCCAGCTGAACTGCAGCCCCAGTACATCAGGGTAGGTGTCCCACTGGAAGCAGCAGAAAGGGGGTTTGGGGATGAGATCCTCCATAGCAGGGCATGGGAGCCAAGCAAAGCCTGGCTGCACCCTAAGCAGGGCACTCCCAGCCCCACATCTGCCCCATTCGCCCATCACAGTGGGATCTGCCCACCCTGCTTCCATCCCAAGGCCCCCATACGGGGACGCAGCAGGCTGAGTAGCTCTGCCCCACATCCTGGGGGTCTTGGGATGCGGCTGATGGAGTGGGGTCAGCGGTCCCTGCCCAAATCCTGCATTGCCCCATGGCATGGCTCACCGGCCCATCGAAGTTGTGGCTGAAGTAGTTGACCAGTCCCTGCTTTTCCAGGAGGTAGAAGCGGATCCAGTTGTGAAATCCACTCACTTTCCCTTTCTTAATCTCCCCTAAACACAAAGGAGAATCGAGGTGAGCCGGGCACCCTCACCCCAAATCCCCCAGCTTTGCCCCCCTTTTAAACCAGGGATGTGCTCAGATGGGGCCGAACGCCCCAAATCCCAGCTCTGCTCCACTGTGCCTCCCCCAACCCAACCCAAATCCCCCATCCAGGACCCGGAGGAGCTGCCCCACGTTCCCCATCCTCCTGGGGTGCGCTCCACCTGAGAAGACGTGCTCGAAGCCGCTGGAGTCCTTCTCTCCATCACCTCGGGAGTAGAGCCCAAACCACATCTCCTTCAGATCCTGCAGGAATTCCTCCTCGGAGCTGTAACGATCTGTATGCAGAGGGAAGGAGCTGCTGGATCAGCACACAGACCCCATCGCGGCCGGCCCCGGCCTTGATCCACGCTCACTTTTTTTATGGAGGAAAGCAAAAAGTTTCTTCATGAGCTCCGTCTTCATCACCTCCCGGAGGAAGACGTTCTGCTCCTGCAGCTCCTCGGCCGTCACCTCCTCCTCACGACCCGTCGCCCTCTGGTAGTTGTCCAGCAAACGGATGAAGCTGGCGTAGGTGGGTTTGGAGAAGAGCTTCTCGTTGACGTATGCGTAGAGCCTGGGAGAGAGCAGGACGTGAGCTGGGGAGGAGAGGGGTAGGGAGGCCCTACAGAGGGGTCCGGGTGGGCTGAATCCATGGGTTGAGGTCAATGGGATGAGGTTCAATAGGGCCAAGTGCTGCACTTGAGTCATAACAACCAGCCAGGAAAGACATGGAGGTGTTGGAGTGCATCCAGAGAGGGGAATGGAGCTGGGAGGGGTCTGGAGCACAGATGTGATGGGGACTGGGGTGGTTCACTCTCGAAGGGAGGATCAGGGGTGACATTATTGCTCTCAACAGCGCCCTGAAAGGAGGTTGGGGTGAGGAGGGGATGAGAAACGATGGCCTTTGGTTGCACCAGGGGAGCTTCATGTTGGATATTACGAACAATTTCTTCTCCAAAAGAGTGGTAATGCATTGGCATGGACTGCCCAGGGAGGTGGTGGGGCCACCAACCCAGGAGGGGACAAGGAATGGCAAGGATGTGGCGCTTGGGGACGAGGTTGGCGGGCATGGGGGGACGGGCTGGGGTTGGACCTCGAGATCCTGGAGGTCTTTTCCAACCTGAATGATTCCATGATTTGGACCTCGAGATCCTGGAGGTCTTTTCCAACCTGAATGATTCCATGATTCTACAGCTCTATGAGTAGAGATCCCACATGAAAACCATCCCTGCCTCCAAGCCCAGCTGTTGGGGTCCTGACCACGGCATCCCCTTGGAACCATAGAATCATTAAGGCTGGAAAAGACCTTTAAGACCACCCAGCCCAACCTCCCGGCCATGCACTGGTAAAACACACTCACGGCTCGGGGGAGCGATCCTCCTGGAGCCCCGTTTGGTCGGGGTCAACCCGGTGCTGTGGGTTGATGGCGATGTCTTTGGGTTGAGCCTTGTTGCGATCCGCCCCATAGAGCTGCTCGGAGACGTGGAGCAGCTCCTCATCGCTGATGGCATCGTGGCTGCTGGAGAAGTGCTCTGAGGAGAGAGATGGGAGCTGGGGGGCATGGCATGACCCCAGAGCATGGAGGGATGCCCCCAGCCAGCACCAAGCCCTCCTTTTTTGGATAGAAGCCCTCAGGTGCGATGCTGCTCCCCGCAATCCCTGTGGGGTGACGCTGCCCACCTTCAGCACGTCTGTGCACCGCTTCCTCACCTGCACAGAGCCAAGAGAAGAAGCTCAGGGTGAAGGAGCTGCACCCAGGACCGTGCACCCAACTGCAAAGCAGCGCAGGCGGATGCATTCAGCCCTCTGCACCCCATTGCTGGGTGCTGCCCACCCATCCATGCTCACCCGCCCCGCAGTGCTCCAGGTAATCCCAGCAGCAGCTGTTGCGGCTCCGGCAGTCGGCGTCGCAGTGGCACTCATCCTCGTGGCTGTAGGGTTCCTCGCAGCGTCCCCTGCAGGAGTCGGGGTCCGTGTACAGGGCTTTGGGGGAGAGAAACAACAGTGTGGTTCTGTGGGGCGGGCCAGCAGCCCTGCTCCATCCAGACCCAAATCCGGGAGTGGATCTTCCTTCTGGGTCCTGGTGGACAGCAAGGAGACAAGGAGACAGCATGGGGACAAAGGGACAGCATGGGGACAGCCACACTGGCGGTGTGCAGGGGGGAGAAGAGGAACTCTGGCTGCTGTGGGGCTGAGCAGCCCCTCAATCTGCAGCATTGCAGTGCCCAAAGCGCTGGCTGTGTGACCTGACACCATTCCCTCCTCATTTTGGCAGAGCAAAACGGACCAAGCTCCACGGCTGGAGCTTACTCAGGAACCTTTGGGATGGATGAGTTGGGTTTGGATCAGGTGAGTCCTCAGGGCAGCTTCTCTGTGGTCATTCAGCTACAGAGACGTTGCGGCCACTTGGCACCAGGAAGCGCCTTCCTGGCTCCTTCATTCATCCCTGCCCTGATTCACCCCCTAATGCCCGCCTCAGCCCATGGCCCAGAGCAGCACCGCATTCCAGACGCCTTTATTTGCAATTCGCAATGAAAACAGGGGACTCCTTCCTGAGCTATTTATACCATCCATGCATCACGCAGCTCCATTACGCACCTAAAATTAGAGCTGAGCCCCAAGCTGTGCTATGAGCAGTGCCAACGTCGTGTCCCAAAAGGACGAGGGGCCCTCGCAGGGTGCTGTATGGCACCAAGGTGAGAGGCAGCATTGGCAAACCCCAACCTTTGTCGTGACCTCTGAGTGTTGCACTGAGCGATTTCTCCCTGCCACCGCATCCATTGCTCTGCTGTTGTGCGTTTCGCCCCAGTTCTGCTGTTTTGGAGCTGCCAAACTACAGGGGGTGGTGGGAGGGAAGAACCTCTCTGCCTCAGCACCTCTGGTTGCGCACTGCTGAGTGCTGCTTGGCTTCCTGGGGTGCTCCTGGAGGAGATTCACCCGTGGTTCTACTTCGTCCCATCCGGTAGTTTGAGGTGAGCGCTGCTCCATCTGCCCCCAGGTCACCCAGCTGAGCAGGTCTGGAGCCCCAGCGGGGATGAGCAGCAGCAATCCCCGTTTTGTTTCCATCCCTCTCACTCCCAAAGCACCAGTGGGGATCAGTCACCCCGAATGACACATCCAGGCTCATTTTCCAGCTGCAGCCATGGAGGGATTGCACAAGGCAGGAACTGCCCACGCGTGGGTCAGAGCTGAGAAGTTCCCTGAGCGTGTTATGGCAAAGCCCAGCACTGGGATGCACTGCAGCTCAGCAGGGCTGGGAGCTGCACAGAGCCTTCAGAGAGAGCTCAGCATCGGCCGTTCCCTTCCAAAGCTCAGGTGCCTTCTCAAAGCTCAGAGCTGCAGCATCCCAGGCTTTTCCCTGCAGTGGGATGGCTGCAGGAGGGTGTTTGCTCACCAGGTTTGAACCTAAAAACAGCCATAGGGCAGCCTGCAACTCTTCATGGTTACGTTAGAACTGCTGGAACACTCTTTAGGGAGAAGAATCAAAGGGAGAGCTGGCAGTGCTGAAGGAGGTCAGGAGGAGAGGGATGTGTCCTGCAGTGCTCAGCATCTGTGCATCTGTGCAATGCTGTGCCCAAAGGATGCTGTGCCAAAATGCTGCGCCCAGAGGATGCTGTGCCCAGGGGATGCTGTGCCAAAATGCTGTGCCCAGAGGATGCTGTGCCCATTGGGATGTTGTGCCCAAATGCTGTGCCCAGGGGATGCTGTGCCCAGGGGATGCTGTGCCCAAAAGATGCTGGGATCTGTGTAGAGAGACCCGGACTCATCCTCCTGCCCTCCTGCCTCCTGTCCTACACAGGACTCAATCTTCCTGCCCTCCCCCGGCAGAATCCTCTCCCGACGGTTGCCAAATGAGGCAAGTTGAGGACAGAAGTGGTTTTGGCAGCCAAATCCTCAGGATGGCCCCCAAACGATGGAATCTGCATTGAGTTTGTGCCAAGATCAGTGGATACTCTGCCTGCATGGAGCCCAAAAGCCCTTCAGCTCCTCAGCCAGAGCCGTGCTTCCTCACGAGGGTCATTAATCAGGATGAGAACGTGGTGACTCCTCATGGGCAGCCCAACGTGGAAGCAGCTCCTCTTACACCTTGGCCTTGCAAAACTCCTCACTGCTCATCCTGGGTTGAGCCGCCTGCTCCTGGAGTGTCAGACACAGCTCACAGCATCAGAATGGTGATGAAACTCCTTTGCTCGAGAACAGACCACAGGTCCACGCTTCATCCAAGAATGCAGCAGCGGCAGCAGCTCATCACGTGCGGCGCGCCGATGAGCAGAGCCAAAAGCACGATGCTCAGGCGCTGCTCCTTACTGCAGCTGCCATCCCTGCCCATGCATCCTTTGAGCCCTGCTCTGCCCCATCTCTCAAACCCTTTTTTTTTGGCGTGCATTGCATTGCATTGCACTGCAGCTCGTGGCCATACAGAGCGGGGCCGAGCCCTTTAACTCACACCAACAGCTGCAAGGATGATCCCCGAGCTCCACAAGCACCTCTTGTTTGACCGATGATGGGGTGACCAAACCCGCTGCCACCAGACCTGTCCCACAGGTGCTGCCCTGTCGACCCGGGATGCTCGCGGCCCTGGAAGCTGCAGGCAGTTCTGGTGATGCACTGTGATGACAGCTTTCACACTGCTTTGCTCACTGCCCGAGGTGTGAGCTGGTTCGAGGTGAAGCCAGGTGAGAGCCTGGGGTGCTGGGAGCCCCAGAGCATCCTGGTGTGCTTCCAGTCTGAGCGCTGGAGCTGTGCTGGTGTGGCTGAGCTGTGTTGTCTGGGAGCTTTGGCTGGTGCTTGCCGTGGGCAAAACATCCAGATTCATGTTGTGCCTCGCAGTTGCTGGGCTCCATCACCCCCCATCCAGCAGCAGGTTTGTGGGTAAGGAAGTGGAGAAATCGCCCTCGTTGCTCTCCCAGGATGAAGGAGCAGAGGGAAGGTGGGTTTGCAGGAGGAAAGCACGGCAGCGTGCCCAAAACCCAGCCAAGAGAAGGACAACCCCCATTCCATCACCAGCAGAAACCCCAGGGAAACCCTCCAGCGTGGAAATATCCCCCACTCTTTGGGAAAGATCCGACCCCATTCCAAGCACCTGGTGCACCCTGAGCTCCCCACTCCCCAAATCCCCCCTTCCTTCAGCCCAGTGTGGCCCCCTCCCCACGCAGAGCTCTGGTACTCACAGCCCAAGGCCATTCCCACCCCGAGGAAGAGGATGAAGGCCTTCATCATCCCGGTGCTTCGCAGCATCTCAGCTCTCTGGCAGTAACGTGGGTGCTGCTGAGCTCTCCCTGCTATATGCGGGTCCCCAGAGCGGAGGGAGGAGCCTGGTGAAACCAAGGACCTCACTGCAGGCTGCACCCCAACTTCACCAGAGCTCATTACGTGTGTGTCCTAATTACAGCCTGCCCAGTGTGGGAGGAGGGCTGGTAATTCCAGCTCCTGGGATTGCTCCACTTCTCTGTCTGCACTTCCCCAGCGTGACGGTTGTGGAGCAAAGGGAAAGCATCTTGGGGGGGTTGGGAGGGGGGTCCTCACCTCCAAGGGGGATCAGGGTGGGTATTGGTGTCACTGGGTGCTGCATCCCCGCATCCCCCTGCCTGTGCTTCCTCAGAGAGCCCCGCCACCAGCCCTGCGTGCAGCCCTGGGAGCTGCATTTTCCTTCTGCCCACCCCCTCCTCATCACCACCAGCAGGATCCACGACCACCCCCCTCCAAACCCCCACCCCAAGCAGATGTCCCTGCTCTGAACAGCACCCAGCCCAGTGGATGCAACCTGTGACCCCTCCAGTAGCACCCATCCTGACCCCTCACTGCACCCCTTGGCACACAGCTGAGCAGTTCCGTAAGGAAAAAAGGTTTGGCATCCTTCTCACCCCTCTGTCATTTCCTATCCTCCTCCCCGAGCTGCTGACCCCGCTGACACGTCCGTGCTGACAGCAGTTTTGTTTTCTGGGATGATTCGGTGTCATCATGAGCTGAGTGTGCACGGGCTGCCTCTCACACCCTGCACATGACCAAGCTGGGAGATGCTGTGAGATTTGGGATTTTCTCATGCCTGTAATTGCTTTGGGACCAGCTTGCCTTCACCCTCAGGCACCTGGGTTGGGCTCTGATGAATGCCAGTTGTTCAACACCGATGGGGAAAATGTCCAACAAAGCAGCAGAGGTGGAGGAAACAGGGAAAAGAAAGAAAGATTCCTGGCTGCAAGAAGTTGAGAGCGATACCCAGGCACTGGGTTTTGGCTGCGGCCATGGGGCGTCCATTCTGCTCCTCTCCAGGATGCTGGGATGGGCAATGGGTCCTTCAGCCCCACAGGAGGAAGAGGAGGAGATGTTGGGATGTGGAGCAGCCCCATGGAGGAGGTGGGAGCCTCCTGCCCTCTTCTCTTGCACCCAGAGCTTCTCCCCATGGAGGGCAGCGACCTTGTGGGGCTTCTGCTCCCCATGGGAACAGCTGGTGGGGTGGGATCTAAAGGAGGTGGTGCTCCTGGGGAAATCCCAGCGTGGGTTTAGCTTATGGAAAGTGTAGGGAACGGGGTGTGCTTGAACCAAGGGAAGCAGACAGGGCTCAGCTTTTCCAGTCAAGCAGAGATGCCTGCAGCCAAGCCTGATGTTGGGGCCAGCGTCGTGTCTGCAGGAGGAAGGGAGAAGCCCTGGGACACAACCAGGCAGCAGATCTGCAGGCTGAAGGTAATCCGCAGGCTGGGATCCAGCTGGAAAGCGCACAGCTTCCACTTAACCCTTCCTTCACCAAAATGAGCTCCTCCACATCAGGGCTCCTTGAGGGCAAGGAACCTGGAGAAGGTGATGGAAGGAGCTCCGGGCTGCCTGATTTGGGGCCACATGGCAGGGAATCACTGCTCTGCTTTGCTCCAGCTCATCTGGATGTGGTCAGGGGATGGTTCAGGTGGAGCCCAAAACCAGGGGGACACAGGGTGATAAGAGTTGGTCCCGGCTTTCCAAATGGGGATGTTTAGCAGAGCAGGACTTGCTCCAGCACTGACACTGTGCTGTGCCCTGTGCTGTCAACCCAGGGGCAAACACCTCAGGAGTGTTTTGGGGAGTGCAGAGGCCTGCTGAGCGTTGGGGGCTCAGAGCTGGGCTGTGTGTGGCTGTAGGAGGATGGACCTATGGCAGAGCTGAGGACAGTGCCCAGCACTGCCCAGATCTGTGCGGGTCACACCTGGATCCCAAATGGTGAAATGCTTCACTCAGGAACCAAGGAAGATGGGAACCGGACCCCCTGCCCAACCCCACTGGTGGAACAACCCCAGAACCGAGGAGCAGAGGATCCCAAGGGCCATGGCACGAACACAGGGGGGTACCAGGACCCCATGTCCCACCCTGGAGCTGGCTGCAACGTTTGAATCTTCTCTTAGCTGTGATGGGGAATTTTATTGTAAGCAACCCAACCCCCTGAACTGTGAGGTGGAACTCAGCAGTGCTCTGGTCCCTTGTACCCCAGCCTTGCTTGGTACCCTGCAAACGTGGGAAGACTTTAGGGGCAGGGATCGGCCTTGAAGCCCACAGCCCCATTCCTCCTGCTTATAGCACTGGGACAATCATTGCTCCATGCACAGCCAGAGGTGCGGGGAGGGGTGAGTGGGGGTTTGGGAACAGCTTGATCTGATCCCTCTGTCTCCATCACTGCATCTTCCTCCCACCACAACAGAGGCTGTTGCATCTCTGCTGCTGTTCTTCCCCTGTCCATGTGGGGAAACCGAGGCACGCAGGTGGCTGAGCTTAGCCCAAGCTGTGCTCCTGGATCCATGCAGCTCCAGGGAGCTGAGATGGAGGACACAGCACATCCCAGGGGGCAAACAGGACAGAGGGATGGAGCGCAGCACCCCCAGAGCAGACAGCATTGGTGCTGGGGGCACCCAGGGCACCCCGACAGCGCATGGAGCGAATGCAGGCTGCTGCATGGAGAAATAAGGTGAGCACAGCCTTGCATACAAAAATACCTCTATTGCTCACTGCGTGGGGGCTGCAGACCCTGCTGTCCGTGGCCTCACCTGCCCACAGCCCCCGTGAGCTCCCGACTGCACGGACAGGTCTGGCTCCCATAGCAGAGCCACGGGGCTGCTGTGCCATCAGCACACACAGTGCCACGTCCCTGCTGAGTCCTGGCTCCCTTTCCCTCCTGCCCATCAGGACTCCAGGTCTCTGGAGAGCCGCAGCAGCTCCTTCTGGCTGTCGATGGCTTTCAGGTGCTGCAGATACGCCCAGGTGGAGACGGGGCTCCGCACGCTCAGCGACTGCTCCGAGCCTGCAGGGTGAGGGATGGGCTCAGTGAGACCCCCCCTCCTCATTGCTCACATCCCCATCTCTGCCTGCAGCCTGACCCACGGATCCTCCTCTATCCCCCCCAACTTGGCTTGTGGGTCTCCCTAAACTGCCCACCTCATTGCAATCCCCTTCATCACCCCAACTTGGTTCGTGGGTCCCCCCTCTCGCCCGTTTTGAAGCCCCTCCATCATCTCCAGTTGGGTTCTTGGGTCCCCCCTCTTGCTCAGCTCACTGAAATCCCCTCCATCTTCTCAACTGCGGCTTTCTGATCCCCCTCCATCACCCTTAGCTCAGCCCACTGAACCCTCTTCCTGTGGCTCACGGATCCCCGCTATTCCCCACTGCAAATCTCAACGAAATCCCCCCAACACCTCCAAGGTTTCAGTCCCAGGACCCTCCCACCTCCCCCTTGGCACTAAAGGAGCAGAAGAAAATGGGAACAGGTGCGTTCCATGGGGCAAAGTGATGCCCAGCTGGAAATGCCGAGGCACCAACAACACCATCCCAGTGTTCACATCCCTCCACTTTTAAAGAACAACAGGCACACCAGTGGACCCTATTAATGCACTTAACGAGTAAACCTCATTAAGAACCCAGCCCCACACCTACATGTGCTGATCCTGACAGCCCTGGCATCCTCTGGTCGGTGTGGGGAGCGATTCCGCAGTGGGGACAGCGGAGCTGGGTGCATACAGAAAGCAGGAGCTGAGCGACGGCCCCCCAGCCCCATGACACCCCCAACCCCATGACACCCCAAACCCCACGACCCCCCCAGCCCCACTCACCATGTGCCTGGCCCCGGCAGCGCTGCAGGACGCGCACCGTCTTCGCCATCATGTGCTGCGGGCAATGCACACAGAGGTTGACTCGTTGCCACCCAGCACCATTTTGCTCCCAGCTGGGAAAACACCCTGCAGCTTCAGCAGAAACTGCCCTCCTCACCCCCACCGTGGGGCACGGCTGATGCTGCGTGGATGCTCCGGGCCAAGCAGCGCCCACAAAGGGTGGTCCAAGGGGAGCAGCCCCCCACCGCCACTCACCATCTTCTCAAAGTTGATGAGGTTCTCGGCCAGCGTGCGGTTGCCCTCGTGGATGAAGGTCAAGTCTGCAACAGGAGGGGATGGGGGTGGAGGACAGGGGGGGGGGGCGTCAGGGTGAGCCCTGGGTTTGGTTTCTCAGTCCCCTGCGTGCGCAAAGCTGTGGTACGCACCTTTAAGGAGGAGGGGGACGAAGGGGATGATGGGGGGGCTCAGCTTGGCGACGGCCAGACGATAGACCCGGTGGTTCCATGATGGGTCCTGGGGACAGGCAGAGGGATGGGGGCTGATGGGGCAGCAGAGATGTGGGGAGGGGGTGCCCTGGAACAGCGCATCCCAAACGTGGGAGCACACATTGCACCACCTCCGTGCCATCCCTGTGTATTAGGGGAAGCAGGAGCAGCATGGAGTGGCAGTAAACCCAGAGATATGGGGCAGGCACAGAACCCCCCAGCTCTGCTTCCTGACCCCTAAACCCCCATCCCATCACCGAGACCCTCCAGCTCCATGGGAAGCAGCTGCACTCACCAGCATCCGCTCCAGCGCCGCGTGCAGCTTACGGATCTTGTGGGGCAGCCTCTGCACAGAGAGGGGGTCAGGATGGCCCCACGAACCACCGTCCCCAACCCCCCTAAATCTCCATGCACCTCCAAGACCCCCATCCCAATTCCCCTCTTTGGGATCTGTCATGTTGATTGGTCTGGGTGCTTGGCAGCAACGGACCTTCCAACCCAACCATCCCATGGTTCCATGATCTTTAAGGACCTTTCAACCCAACCATCCCATGGTTCCATGATCTTTAAGGACCCTTCCAACCCAACCATCCCATGGTTCCATGATCTTTAAGGTCCCTTCCAACCCAACCATCCCATGGTTCCATGATCCTTAAGAACCCTTCCAACCCAACCATCCCATGGTTCCATGATCCTTAAGAACCCTTCCAACTCAACCATCCCATGGTTCTATGATCCCTAAGAACCCTTTCAACCCAACCATCCCATGGTTCCATGATCTTTAAGGTCCCTTCCAACAATTGCATCCTGATCTTCATGGCCTCCCCAGGCCTTGGGGTGCAGCTCATGTGGGAACCCAGGAGCTTGGCCACCCCTGATCTTTGTCATGGAGACTTGGATCTGTCACTGCAGAGCCCAGGGGAGGTGGCAGGAGCCCGTGGGCTGTTACCTCCCAGGTCTTGGCAAGGCGGCTCACGGCTGTGTTGCTCACACCAAACATCACCGCGAAGAAGGAATTCAGATTCTTCTGCTCCTTGAGGCTGCGGCCATGGGATGAGGTGAGCGGGGAAGACACCAACCTGTCCCAGTTGGTGGAGGGGACACTGGGGACACTCACTGTGCAGCCAGCTTGATGAACTTGCGCAGCAGTTGGGCTCTCCTGCCCAGCTCAGGGCAGAGGCACAGCTCGGTGGCCACCCAGTACTGCAGCTCGTTGAAACGCCGCATCATTCGCTCCAGGTTGGCTGTCGTCACCTCGTGGAACTTCTGTGGCCCCACGATGTAGTGGATCATCTCCACCTGGTGTGGCAGAGGATGGGCGGAGATGTGACAGGGGGACCCCCAGAATCACCCTGGAGGATTGAATCCCCCTGCCCAGGCATCCAGGTGCTGCCATTACCTGGTGGATGCTCTTGAAGAGGTTCCAGTCATGGTCTGTGAGGTGGCTGGCCAGGTCTTTGGAGCTGATGAGATCCAACGTGTCCGAGGAGCCAACGTGGGGGCCCAACTGCTCAGGGTGGGGGGTCTGCACACAGAATGGGGGTGAGGGACACCCCAGTCCAGAGCCAGGATCAGAGCTGGGCTCACCAAGGCCCTTCATCACCTCCACTTGGTTCATGGGTCCCCCCTACCGCCCAGTATTGAAATCTCCTCCATCCTCTCCCTTGTGTTTCATGGCTCCCCCTATTGCTCAGCTCACTGAAATCACCTCCTCCAGCGGGATTCATGCCCCCCCTACCGCCCGGCTCACTGAAATCCCCTTCATCCTCTCCATCGTGGCTCCCTGATTCCCTTCTCTCACTCATCAAACCCCCTCCATTCTGGTTCACGGGTCTCCCTCTATTCCCTCCTGCTCAGCTCATTGAACTCCCACCCTTCGCCTCTATCTCAACTCACAGATGCCCCCCCAAATCTCCTCACAGACCCCCTTGGAGCTGAAGGACCAGAAGCAATGCCAGCAGCTGTGCTCCACGGAGCAAAGCGACGCCCAACCCAGTTCCAGAACCACAACACCCCCTCAGCACCTCCCATCCCATGCCGACCCCCCCCCAGCTCACCAAACTGCTCAGCTCCTCCACGCTGACAGCAAAGAGCCTTTCGTTGAGCCCCAGCGAGGTGAACACCCCCACGGCGTCCAGCTGCAGCCCCACTTTCTCTGCAGGAGACGGGAGGATGGGTGCTGAGCTGCTGCAGAGCTCAGGGACCCTGGAGTGACCCGGGACCACCGCTCACCTCCGGATGAATTCACCTTCACCAGGAGATGCTCTTCATCCCAGCCGAGCTGTGGAGCGAGGGACTGCAGGACATCCCGCACCGATGCGTTGACGGGCAGCACCGTCACCAGGCACGAATGGTCAGCTCTGTAGATCTCGTAGGGCACTGTCAGGGTGGAGGCATCAGCACTGCGACCACATCTGGAGGGATCAGGCGCCACGGCTGTGCCCGAGGTCCCTGTACCTTTATCCTGGGCTCTTAAGGCACAGCTGCTGCTCAAAGCCGCCTCGTCTTGGCTGGAGAGCCAGCTCATGGAGCTCCGAGACTGCAGCGAGAGGGGGGAGAGTGGGAAGCATGGCACCCCCTTGATACCCCGCTTCTGGGGATCCCATCTCCCTGTTCCTGACACCCCCAGGGCTGCCCCTACCTTGGGCTGGGGAGAAATGCTGCTGTCCCCATTCTCCATCCTGCATCAAGAGGAGGAAAGGAGTTGTTAAGAGGGCAGCAGCACTTAGGATGCCGCCCTCAGGGCCACAAGGGTGGAGGTGGCACCGGGTCATTATGGGATGGAGATGTCTGAAGTCACCCCGAGGGCACAAGGATGCAACGGACGGAGGTGGCACCGGGTGATTATGGGATGGAGACACTCGTGGCACTCACGCTCGGGGCCGCCGCCGCTCCTGCTCCTGCACCATGGCCCCCAGCCGAGGGTCCTGGCTCACCAAGTCAGCGAGGTTCTATGGGAGGACAGGGGGGGCACTCAGTGTGACCCAGCGGTGACGTGGGGACCCCAAGGGGCTGCCCTGTGCTCCCAGTACCTGCAGCAGAGCCGTGGTGCTGCGGTCGCCCTGCAGCAGCCGCCCGTAGAGCAGCACCCACTGGCTCACCAGGCGCAGGATCTTGCGGCGCTTGTGCAGGCAGTAGGTGGCTTTCTCCTGCTCTGAGCCATCCAGCGGCTCTGCACGGAAACTGGGACCAGTTAAGGGCACCAGTATGGAGGATGTGGGCAAAGGCAGCGAGAGGAGCCCTCGCCCCACGAGCACAGGGAATGGGGACGTGCCCTTCGCTTGGAGATTTGGGGTCCCCACCGCCATCCCAATGTGCCATTAAGGGGACGGGGACCAAGGTGGTCCCTGCAGGAGGGGCTGCATGCCACGGGCCCCCCATCAGCAGCAGAAGGATATTGATGCAGCAGAGCCCTGCAGAGCTGTGAGGTCGGCATGAATACAGTGTAGGTCAGCAGGAAATCCCCCAGGAGTGTGTCTGGAAGAGAGCAGACAGCCCCGCTGTGCTGTGCCCGCACCGGGCTGGGGACAACCCTGTGGGGTTGCCATGGGCTCTTCCACCTCACAGCTCCCACTGGGTCACGTTTAGCTTCTAAAGGCCGAGGAAAGGGCTGAGAAGAATGCGGATGTATTATTTTTTGGAATGAAGGGAAAGGCTTTTTGGAATGGAAATCATAAAAAGTCGGGAGCGGGGAGGAGGTTGGATGCCGGTTCTGCAGTTGGGATTTTTTACCCGCTGGGGACACCTCCTGGCTCCCGGCTCTCCCTGTTCTACAGCTCTGCGTGCGGGGTGTGGGGACGTGGGAGAGGAGGGAGGAGACGCTCTGCAGTTCTCCCAGCCCAAAGGAGGGATTTGATGGAGAGAAAAGGGCAGCCCCCACCTACCCACGGGGTCGTAAAGCGTGGCGTCGAGCCTCATGAACTCCAGCAGGTGCTCCAGGATCTTCTCTGGTGTCCCAGCCATCACCAGGTACCTGAAGCGCATCAAGGACCCAGCGCTCAGAACGGCTTTGGCATCCCCATTGCCACGATTCTCCCCAGATTCCCCCAAGAGAAGGCTCAGGGAAAGGCCAGCAGTGTGCCTGCAGCAGGAGGGATGGGGACGGGCAGCTGTTGCTGTCACCTGCTGCTCCGCGTCGTGGCCGGCTGGCTGCTGCCTCCCTGCAGGTTCTTTTGCAGCACCAGCACCACCTTCCCGTGCTCCTTCAGGCGCATGGTGTTGGCTTCCACGTCCTAAATGGGGAAAGCAGCCTTCAGCCTGGCTTGGTGACCACAGCCTGTCCTCCCCAGGCTGATCCCTGGGCAAAGCCAGCTGCCAGCAAGCAGCACGGGCTGCAGAGTGCATTGCTCACACAGCTTCTTCCACCCCAGCACTCCTTTGGCACTGCACGGTGGTTCACTGCACCCCATCCCCCTGCAACCACCACACTTTGCACATCCCAGAGCAAACCCCACATCCCACAGCCACAGGAAGGTCCTGGGATGGTGCCCAGCACAGGAGATCCCAGCTGCCCACCTTGAGGATGCGGTTGAAATCCTGTTTGTCCACCCTCAGGAAGTGGCAGTTGTCCTCCCTCAGGATGATGCTGGCCGCTCGGGGAGCGTCGTTCACAAGTGCCAGCTGCCCAAAATCGTCCCCTTCATGCAACGTGGCCACCAAGCCCTGCAAGGGGACAGGGCTAACCCAAACCCGAACCTGACCCAGGCCAGGTTGGAGAAACGGGGTGCACCTTGGCACCAAGGTTGACAGCAGGGATGGGGTGGAGGCGTGGGGACGCACCTACCTTGCCATGGGTGACCACGTTCACCGAACCCTTCCAGACGATGTACCACGAGGTGCCTTTATCCCCTTGGCTGAACACTGCGGGGGAAATGGTGGCGTGAGTGAGAGCCAGAGCATCCCTCGTCAGCCCCCATCCCAACAACAACCCCTCAGCCAGATGGGTGAGACCCCAAAGTACCTTCATCCGCCCCATCCCACCCATCCACCCCTGCTCCACAGAGCCAGCAGGAGCATCCACACGGACAGCAATGCCCACCCAACCTGGGGATGCTGTCCTAGGGGCCATCCCATCCCCCAGCACACGGAATTCAGTGGGGACACTCACACACGGTGCCGGCTCGCTGGTGTGACTCGAACATCAGCACAGACGCCAGCTCTCGCTTCACCTGCAGCAAGGAGCAGCCACCCTCAGCATGGAGGAGACACGCAGGGTGACAACCCAGGGGTGGCTGCAAAGGGCCAGGAGAGCAGGAGGATGCGTGGAGGGGAGGCAGTGGGATGCAGGAGGGTTTGGAGGGGATGGATGCAGGCATGGAGGCAGCAGGGTGCAGCCCGCACTCACCGAATTGGAGAGGTGAGCCACGGCTTTAATGTGGAGCAGCTCCTCAAAAATGAGTTCCAGCTCATCCTCTGTGCGCTGGGCAGGCCTGGGAGGGGGACAGGGGTGGTAAGTGGCCACTGAGAGCATCTCAAAGTCCTGGATTCCCTCCTGCATCCTCTCCAGTCCCAGAGGGGGAAAGGATGCTCGGGATTCCCTATCTGCAGCATCTCCAGCTGTGATTGGAGCAGGACGGAAGCGAGCCACCAGGACCTCCGGGAGTACCTAGAAGCCCCCAGGAGCACCTAGAAGCCCCCCAGGAGCCCCCCAGCACTCACGGTTTGCGCAGGGCCATGGTGAGCAGTGCATCAGGCCCCAGCTGTGCCAGGAAGGTCACCGCCTCCAGCAGCTCCTCCGCATCCCGCAGCCCCATGCGGGGTTCGGGGCTCAGCTCCAACTCAGCAAAGCGATAGAACTGGGTGTCCTTGTCCTGGAAATGCCACTCCTGTTTCACTGCGGGGAGGGAAGAGCACATGAGCTGGGGGTGTGGATCCATGGGTAACCCGGGATGCCCTCGGGGACCCCCTCACCGTGCGTCAGGACCCCGCCGTCCACCAGCACCTGCCCCACGCCGATGGCTTGGCTCCTTGTCTGGATGCCCAGCTCTGCATTCAGCATCCAGTCCACCAGCTCCTTTCCAGAGCAGCACCTCCTGCAAAGAGAGGAAAACACCCACAATGAAAGGCTGCAGCATCTGGGAGCCCTCCGAGGCTCTCTAAGGGGTGCTGGAGGTCCCACCTGTGGTGCCGCAGGTGATGCTTATGGTCCCGGATGAGGCTGGGGCTGGTGCTGGTGAGGTAGGTGAAGAGGAGCTTTCCAGCTCTCCAGATCTTCTCCGAGGATGCCTGGAGGGGAAATGAGGTTCTATGGTGCCTGGAGGGTGTTGGGCAGTGAGAGCTCCTCGCACCTCTTCGTGCTGAACCTGCTCAGTGCCCAGCTGTAGCCCATCCCAGCACCTCAGGATCTCCATCCCCAGCCCCAGGAATGGCTGATCCCAAAGGATCCGCTGTGCCATCATGCCCTCCCACCCCCCCACCGCAGCCTTCCTTTTGTTTCTCCCCCCATCAGCCCTTCTCTGAATGCCACACTCGTGTCTCTGCAGCATCCTCACCTGGGTAAGGCTGTGTCCATAATCCAGGGAGGATTCAGCATCCAAAAGCGGGGTCTGGAAAAGCAAATAGAAAGTGTTGGTGGCCCTAAAAAGAAGGGCAAACGCAATGAAATGCAATGAAATCCACAAAGCAAAGCAATGGAATGCAATGCAATCCTAACCCTGACCTTAGCCCTAACCCTAGCTGCTAACCCTAACCACCAACCCTAACCCAATGCAGAGCAATGCAGTGCAACCCTAGTCCTGAATTTCACCCTAACCCAAATGCAATGCTGTGGAATGCAGTGAAAGCAATGCAGTGCAGTGGAACCCTAACCCTAACTCCCTTCCTGCGCACACCATGCACCACTCAGCCCCATCTGCTCTGCACCGGGAGGGGGTGCACACACATCCCTGAACCTCCACCAGCACCGTCCTCCTGAACAGACCCCCCTGCAACACCTGCATCCACCAACCACCCACTTCCAGCTTTATTTCGGCCCATTTCAGCCACGCCAACACGGAATGCCCAGCGTCCATCAGGGAGAACAATTCAGGCACTGCTGGAAACCAGCAAGGAGGAGCTGGGATGCCTGAATGGGGCCACGAACGGACGTGGCTCAACGCACCCCACATCTCTGCACTGCAGCAACCCCTCCACGTGCACAGCAGGGGACCCAAACCCTGCAAGCTGCCCTGCAGCCACGTTTCACTCCGGGATGGGGAACGCACCGAAGGGAAAGAGCTGGGAGATGAAAGGATGAAAGGAGGAAGTTAAAAGCAAAGCCTTTGCGCGAAGGGATCAAAGGCACCGATGTGAGACACAGAGCGAGCGCTCGCTGCTGGCGGAGGACATCAGAGCGACCTGCAGGAAGGGCAGAGCAAGGGAAAGCCCCGAGCTTCTCCTCCAGCTTTGAAGCCTCATCCAGGAGAGGAAGATGGAAAAGATGTCGGATTCCAGCAGAAGGGCCCAGGGATGCAGCTCTGCACACTGCAAACTGGAGCAGCTCACGTTCAACCACAAGGGATATTCCACCCAAATGGCAATGGTTGTGATGCTCAGCCCTCTCCATCTGCGTCCTCCACCACTGCCCTTCCTTTTGGCCACTGCCATCGGCAATGCTTTTATTTTTTCCTCCTAATTCTGCTTTTTTCTGCTGTTTTCCTCCCTTTTTGGCTGTGCCACCAGCTCCCAACAGCCTTTCATCGCGCACTGAAGGCAGCTGGAGCTCGAGCCCTATGGCACGGCATGGAGCATCCTTCTGGGAGCATCTCCAGAGCAAGGCTTTGTGCCCTCAGGCTGTTTGTGGAGGATTTGAAAACCTCCCTGGGAAGATCCTGCAGCACTCAGGGCTGGTGGAGGTGCTCAAAAGGCCATTTTGGGCAGCGCTCATAATGCGATTTTGGGAATTCAGAGTCTTCTGGGTCAGATCTTCCGTGTAATTGAAAGGGTAAGGAAGCTTTAAGCAACTCCATGGAGAGGCACAGAGCAGCTGAAAGCCTCAATGCTGGAATCCAAGGCGGAGGAGCTGCTGTCCTCCTCTACAAATGAATTGAATGCAAAATAAAACTGCTTTGCAGGGAGCTGAAGGGACCCCGAACCGCCCAGCACCGCCGGGTGCAGGCAGGTGCTGGAGGTGGGCACCCAACTCTGGCTGCTCTGCATGGCTCAGGCTGCTCCATCGCCTCCAGCCCTTTCCGCACCCCACAACCTTCCTCTTTCTCCTCCTCCTCCTCCTCTTCCTCCTCCCCGGGCTCACGGCAGCCCTTTGCAAGAGGCTCAGGAAGAGGCAGAAGCAAAGGAGCTCAGGAGCGCAGCACTCTCCAGCCACATCCGCAGCCTCCCGCTGTCACCAATGCGGGGACGCCTCCTCTTACTCACTCAGCAAACTTTCCCCGAGCCTCGTGACGCCCCGCCGAGCAGGAAACGCACCGACGGTTGTCGAGCAAATGTTTGCAAACCCGGAGCCGGGCTGCAGCCGGAGCTGCGGGACCCGCAGGGCGATGCCACCCACTGCTCCCGTCCCCAAGCAGAGCCGCCTCCGCCGTCACCCCTGTAACCCCGCTCCGTCCTTGGGGCAGAGAGCCAAGACGTGCCACGGTGCTGCTCCAAGCAAGGACGGCCAAGGAGACTGAGAAACTCTTCCCTGCCCAAGGACAGCTGCTCACTGAGGTTTCTCCCCACCAGCTCCCCTTCCTGTGCCGTGGCACCCCATGGTTCCCAGGTCCGGCCCTTCAGGATGTCCCCCCCCCCCTCCCTCCTTCCCAGCCCCCCGATGGCTGCAGCCCCGCAGCTGCCGTCTCCAAAGAGCTTCCGAAGGAGTTGCCTGTTTCCATCTTCCTGCTTACGGGACAGGAGGGATCCTGGTGGGCTCCAGAAATCCGGCAGCCGTGGGCGAGCGGCCAAGGCCGGCAGTGAGCGTTCTGCTTTGTTTGGGATCCCGGGGAAAAAACAACAAGGAGCTATTTTGGGTTTTACGGCTCCAGAGAAAGTCCTCGCCCATCCGCAGGCTCTGAAGGAGAGGCGCCACGCCAGGGGCTCAGTTATCCCCACGACCCCCGCTGGGAGGGGTCCATCCCCTCAATGCAATGATGGCACACATGGGGTGACCATGGCGCACATGTGGTGGCAATAACCATGGCACTTATGGGGTGACAGTAGCAAACATGGGGTGACAGTGACTGTGGCTCTCATGGGATGATGGTGGCACATATGGGATGACCATGGCACATGTGGGGTGACAATAACCATGGCACTTATGGGGTGACAGTGGCAAACGTGGGGTGACAATGACCGTGGCTCTCATGGGATGATGGTGGCACACCTGGGGTGACAATGACCATGGCACATATGGGGTGACAGGGGCAAACATGGGGTGACAATGACCATGGCACATATGGGGTGACCATGGCACACATGGGGTGACAATGACCATGGCACATATGGGGTGACCATGGCACACCTGGGGTGACAATGACCATGGCACATATGGGGTGACCGTGGCACACGTAGGGCGACAATGACCGTTGCACTTATGGGGTGACAGTGGCAAACATGGGGTGACAATGACCGTGGCACATGTGGGGTGACAATGACCATGGCAGTCATGGGATGATGATGGCACACATAGGGTGACAATGACCATGGCACATATGGGGTGATCGTGGCACACATGGGGTGACGATGACCATGGCACTCATGGAATGATGGTGGCACACATGGGCTGACAATGACCATGGCACACATGGGGTGACACTGGCATACATGGGGTGACAATGACCGTGGCACACGTGGCATGACCATGGCACATATGGGGTGATAATGACTGTGGCACATGTGGGGTGACAATAACCATTGCACAAGTGGGATGATGATGGCACACATGGGTTGACCGTGGCACACGTGGGATGAGTGCAGCCATTGGGGACGGTGGTTGGTGTCACCCCACTGAGCTGGGAGACATTCGGTGCCAGGGAGACTCCTGGAGAGGTGGGGGGGAGTGACACAGAGCCAGGAGCTGCAGCAATGGAGAGGAGGGATGTGGCATCCCCAAGGCACAGCCAACCCAACCCTCATTCCTCCTCCCTGCCCCAGCACCCTCCTACCTGCAGGAGAAAAATGTCCCTTCTGTCCCCTTCCCCACAAATGGCCAGGGGGTGTCCCCAAGCACCAGGAGGCCGCACAGAGGGGGGCACAATTCTGCCATGCTGTGCGTGCCACCACGCTTCACATTTTGCCCTATTTTGCCCAATTTCTGCCAGCCCAGCGCTTTAAAGCAGAAGTGCTGCAATGCGCTGCTGCCCCGTGCTTCTGAGAGAGCAAACACCCAACATGGAGCCCCCAAACCCTTAAAGTTCTGGAGAGAAAAGCATCCAGAAGGATAGGGAAGAAAAGAAAAAGTCGGGGGGGGGGACACAGAAAGTTCCATTGCAGCATGGGGAGCCTTTTTGCTTCGGGAAGGAGGTTGTACAGGAATGCAAACAGACGGAATAAAGCGATTTCCTTTTGTTCCCTAAGGTTTGTCCTCAGCCAGGCTGTGTGAAGGTGAATGGCTGCAGCCCCTCCACCCCTCCAGCATTGAGGGGGCTGCAAAGGGACGTTTTGCCCCATAGGGAAACAGCAGAAGGTTGGGGTTGTGGCGGCGTGCACCGAACCGCTGCCAAGCGACCGGTTTCTCTTGTAAGCAACGGCCTGAGCGGCTGGGGAGAGAATGTATGGAAGCCAGGGTTGGGTGTGGGGAAGGTGTTTCCTGCTGGCAGTGGGTTGGGGTGCTCTGCCCGGGCGCTGCGCGCTGGAGCACGGTGGCACCTGGTTCGTTCTGTGCTTTGCTGCCAAATCTGCCCCTGGGTTGGGGCTGAAGGCTGCACAGCTGAGCTCACGGCCAAGGAATGGGAACAGGGAAGCACAGCACGGACCTCAGGGCACCTGGAAGGCGGAGAAGGACGGAGGGTTGAGCTCAGCATGGGGGTCCCGCTCGGCTCCAACTCCCCCAGCCCCTGGGTGCGGGGTGGGATGCTCCTGTAAAGTGCTTTCCCTCTTTTTCCTTCAGGTTTGTCCCACTGTGGGAAAGGGCCACCCCCAGCAAGAGGGGACAGTGTGGGGCTGGCACTGGGGACATTTATCCAGCAGGTGCCAACAGCTCTTGGCAAAGGGACATGGAATGGGACGGGGGCAGAGGGCTGGAGGGGGTTGGGGATGTTCGTTCTGGTGAAGGGCGCAGAGGTGGGGGCAAGCAGCATGCAAGATCCTGCATGTGGGGTCAGTACCCGCGGTCCCTGCTCTCCCCATGTCCCCACACCCACTGTCCCCACTGCCCCACATCCCCGTATCCCACCTCCCTCGTGTCCCCGTAACCCACAGCTCCCGCTGTCCCCGCACTCACCCAGCGGATGCCTTGGATGCGGGGCAGGCTCCCCCCCTCTCCTTCCAGCCTGATCTCGTAGCTGGAGCTCCGGAACAAGTGCATCTTCTTCAGCAGCACCGACAGCCGCTTATTGTCCCCACCGGAACCACCGGGTGACACCGGCGGCGGCGTGGGGGGGGGGACAGCCCCGAGACAACGCTCCAGCCCGGTCCGTCGGCAACGGGTCCCCACCGGAGCCGCTTCCCGCCGCTCCGCCTCCCCCCCGCTGCCGATCCCGGTCCCGGTTCCGGTGGCGATGGCGGTCCCGGCCCCGCGCACCTTCATGCGGCGGCTCCGCGGGGCCGGGCCGGGCCGGGCTCGGGGTCGGTGCCGGTACCACCGCCGCCACCGCCGCCGCGCTCCGCCCCGGAGAGAGAACGGATGGGAGGAGGGAACGGGGCCGTCCTCGCACCCCGCCCCGCCCCGAATGCCTCGATTCCCTTTTCCCAACCGGACCCCGAGCGCTGCGCAACCCGGGGACCCTTTTACGGACAGCCCGTCCCCAAAGCTCCCATCTCCGTGGGCCCCCCTCGGCTCCGAGCTCAGCCCCATCCCTCAGCACCGCGGTGTCCCCACGCGTCCCCGTCCTTCCTGGGACGTTCTGTCCCTTTTCCCACTGTGACACACCCGAAGCCCCCCGGTATCCAAAGGTTTAGAGCAGAGGAGGGGACCTGGAACACGGCCCAGGGGTCCTGGGAGTGCAGACACTGGGGCTTTGGGCCAGAAAGCAAAGGTTTGCTGCCAAAGTGAGCTGTCACTTTTGAAATTAACCTTTTATTTTTCTCTATTAAAATCTATATTTAAACGGCCCCACAGCCCAACCAGCAGGCAGGAACGTCAGCTAAAGGCGAGCAGTCTGCAGGCACCCCGGGGACTTTGGGGTCAATATTGGGCTCCTCACCACTGTCACCACCCTGGAGCTGTCGTGTAGGATGGGGAACTGGCAATCCTTCCTCCCACCATCCTCTTCATCCGAATGCTGGATCGTCTGCAGCTTTGCCTTCATGCCCCACATGTCGGCCTGAACTCGGGCTGTGCCTGGAGGTGCAGCTCCTCCTGACCCCCAAAGAGGCCTCCCAACCCCGAGTGCTTCCTTCCTCTGCAGCAGGAACCATGCCTTTTCCTAAGCAAACACCAGTGCCACGTTTCCTGCCCCACACCGTGGGCACAGACTGCAGCAGCCCTGGTGCTTTGTGGGCATCTCCTCATCCACATCTATGCGTCTCCCCATCCAGGTGGGCACATCTGCCTCCAGGTGTGCATTTCCCCATCCATGTGGGCACCTCCCCATCCATGCGTGCATCTCCTTGTGTGCATCCCTTCCTCCACGTATGCATCTCCCCATCCACGTCTGCATCTTCCCATCTCTCCTCACCCACATGTGCATCTCCCCATCCACGTGTGCATTTTCCCATCCCCCATCCACGTGTGCATCCCCCCTGTCCGCACATTGCACTCTCTGGCCACAAACCTCCTTTTTGCTCGGTTGCTTTTTGACCACTGGCAGCTGGGAGCAATTCGGAGCTGCTCCTGCTCTCAAGGAGCTGATGCTGGAGTGGAAATGCTGCTGCTCACAGCCAGGAATCGGCCCCAGTGCTGCATGCAGGGAGGATGCTGGCTCGGTTGTTGCAGGGAGGAACCTTTGGAAAGTTCCCCAGCCCGATGGAAGCCTCTGAACTGCTTTATGCTCTGCACAAGGAGGATCTGCTCACCTCTGACCGGCCCCTGGATCCCTGCTGACGTGCACCAGAGGTCCCTGTGCCGTGCAGTCACGTCCCCGTGCAGATTAGAGAGAATTAAGTCTGGGTGGGGAAGGAGGAAGAGGTGTGAGGAAGGCCTGGAGCCTTTGGGAGAAGCCTCACCCCTCCAATAACCTCTCCCTCTTCCTGCAGCTCATCCCACCTCCCCACAGCCCCACCAGCAGCACCAAGGAGCATTCCCTGCTGCTCTCCTCCCTTCCTCCCTTCCTCCTTCCTGGGAACCTCTGGAAGGCTGTGGCTGCCCCAGCTGTGCTGGTTGGTGGCACTGTTTGCTCCCTTGTGGACGCAGCACCTGCAGGAATGAGGACAAACCGTGGGCAGGGTGGCTCCCAACACTCTGCACCCCGTTGTCCCACCATTGCTGGACCACTAAGAGATGCTCCAGGCTGGGGAATGAGAGCATCCTGCAGCAATGCTGCCCCTGCTGCATCCTTACAGGACAAGATGACACGGAACCAGCAGGGCTCTGGGGGTGTCACCAATCTGATGGCCTCTACAGAGCAACGGTGACCAGCACTGCCCAAAGCACAGAACCCCAGCACTGTGCACCCAGCAGCCCTGCTTGCATCCAGCATTTGCTTATCCAGCTGCAAACCAAGCACAGGAATGCCAGAACCTTGCAACCCCGCTGCTGCCAGCATAGGGTCACACATCCCCAAAGGCTGCAGCAGCCGCCAGAGCAGCTCCTGCCTGCCATAAAATGCAAACAGAGCAGCTCTGCTTTATCTGAGCCTTTATCACTGCATTTTAACTTGCTCGCTTTATCAGCGCTTGAATAATAATTAATCTCCTGCAGCAGGCAGGCCTGGCCCCCTGGCAATGTGCCTTTCCTGGGAGCGGGGTGGTTTGCAGAGAGGTGCCCATGGGTTGGGTCCCACTTGGGTCTCAGCACAGCAGCGGCGTGGGATGGGGGCAACCAGACTCCCAAAGGGTTGTTGTGTGTTGGTTTTGTTTTGCTCTGTGTTTCATGGATGGTTTCGTGGCGAAAGAAAGCAAAGCACGCGTGCAACAAAACCAACGACAAAACCTGTTTCTATGGGCAGTTCAGGGCACAAACATCTCGCTCTTGCCGTATAAACAAGGCCACCACTGAGCCCCTCCGTCCACAGGCTCTTTCATAAATCATGCTGGGGATAAAATAGCATTTGAGGAATGCAGTGAGCTGGACTTGGTGCTCTGTGGGAAAAGCAGTGCTGGTGGCACATCAGGCTGCTGCTCCTTATAGCTCCAGGGCTGCCCTTTCCCACAGAGCACCAGGCTGTGGGTCCCAGGGGTTGCATTCTGGCTGCAGCAAAGCTGGATCATTGGCTCAGGTGTCCCCTGAATGGAAAAAGAACCAAGCCAAACAGATTTGGGTTTGATTTGCAAAGCCTGACCGCATTGCGTGCATCCTGCATCCCTCTGCATCCTGCATCCTTTGCACCACGTGCATCCTGCATCCCTCTGCATCCCTTGGGTTCATTTGCAAAACCCAACTGTGCTGAATGCATCTTGCATCCCTTCATCTCTAGGTTCGATTTGTAGAGCCCAACTGCACCACATGCATCCTCCACTCCTCTGCATCCCGCATCCCTCTGCATCCTCCACACCTCTGCGTCCTGCATCCTTCTGCATCCTCCACACCTCTGCATCCTCCATCCCTCTGTATCCTGCATCCCTCTGCATCCTGCATCCTTCTGCATCCTCCACATCCCTGCATCCTCCACACCTCTGCATCCTTCACACCTCTGCATCCTTCATCCTTCTGCATCCTCCACACCTCTGCATCCTGCATCCCTCTGCATCATCCTCCAGGCTGAGCACGCAGAGCAGGGACGTGGTGACGATTGTGTCCCAAAGGCTGTGCTTGGCAACTTTTATTTCCCTTGGATGAAAAACCGACTGCTGCTGCTTGCAGGGTGCAAACCTCTGCCCTGCTCCACTCACATGCATGCTCCAGATTCGTCCCAGCTCTTGCTCACCCTACAAGCACAGATTTCCAGAGCATGGAGATACCGAATCTCAGCCCCAGTGCTGAGGGTGATGCACAGGGCAGCAATTCCAGCTCTCTTATCCAAATCTACAACCATTCCTCACTGCCTCCTCCATTTAGGGATCATTTCGGGGTCTTCTGGTGTGTTTGCATGGGAGATTCTGAACAAGAAGCAGCTCAGCTCTTTGTATCAGGGATGGGAATGCCTGCCGGCATGTGGCTGTCAAAGAGATTTTAGTATTTATCACCTCCTGGGCTTAACAGGATAATAAATCGGTGTTGAAAATATGATTGTGAGGAAAACGGCTCTAAATTACAGCTCTCTGAGCACGCTGCCTCATCCCCCAGCATTGGTGCTTTATGTATCTCTTGTCCTCAAACCATATTTTGCTCCTTTTTAACCAGCGCGGCCTTTCCTAATTTACACCATCGTTACTTTGAGGGATATCGCTTCCATTATGATTACCATTATTATCCCAGCGCAGTTTTTGTGAGTGCCTCATTGCGACACCCAGCATTAAATAACCCTTCGGGTTTAGCCTGCATGATTTGTAATTTAATCAGCATTTTGCTTCCTAATTGGTGCAGAACGAAGCGCTCCCCATGAATTAACACGAGCTATGCCTTTTTGCTGGGAGGAAACCATCTCTTGGTATCCCTTCCTCACAGCCTCTGCTTGCAGTGATGGAGCCTTCCTGATGGTCGTTGGTGGTGGTGCAGAGTCCAGTTGGAGGCCTGTAAGCAGCGGTGTCCCTCAGGGATCGGTGCTGGGTCCGGTCTTGTTCAACATCTTCATCAATGGCCTTGATGAGGGGATGGTGGCCACCCTCAGCAAGTTTGCTGATGAGACGAAGTTGGGAGGATTGGCTGAAGGCTGTGCTGCCATTCAGCGAGAGCTGGACAGGCTGAGATCTGGGCAAAAAAAAAAACCGGATGAGGTTTAACAAAAGCAAGTGTAGAGTCTTGCATCTGGGGAGGAATAATGGCATGCAGCGGTACAGGATGGGGGATGAGCTGCTGGAGGGGAGCTCTGCAGAGAGGGACCTGGGTGTCCTGGTGGACGACAGGTCGGCCATGAGCCAGCAGTGTGCCCTTGTGGCCAAGAGGGCCAATGGCATCCTGGGCTGCATTGCACAGAGCGTGGCCAGCAGGTGGAGGGAGGCGATCCTCCCCCTCTGCTCTGCCCTGTGAGGCCTCATCTGCAGCACTGCGTCCAGTTCTGGGCTCCCCAGCACAAAACAGACAGGGAGCTCTTGGGAAGAGTCCAGCGGAGGCCACCAAGATGGTGAGGGGCCTGGAGCATCTCTGCTATGAGGAAAGGCTGAGTGAGCTGGGTCTGTTCAGCCTTGAGAAAAGAAGGCTGAGAGGGGAGCTGATCCAGGTCTATAAATATCTGAGGTGTGGGGGGCAGAATGGCGAGGCCGGACTCTTTTCTGTGGTGAGTGGAGACAGGACAAGGGGAAACGGCTGGAAACTGCAGCATAGGAAGTTGTGCAGCAATGTGCGAAGGAACGGCTGTGCAGTGAGGTGAGGAGTGCTGGAACAGGCTGCCCAGGGAGGTGGTGGAGTCTCCTGCTCTGGAGATGTTCAAGACCTGCCTGGATGCCGAGCTGTGCGACCTGGTGTAGGAACGGCTTTGGCAGGGGGTTGGACTCGATGAGCTCTGGAGCTCCCTTCCAACCCCTACAATTCTGTGATTCTGTGATGGTTTGGGATCACTGGAGGGATGCTGCTACTTGGGGAAGGATCCCAAAGGCAATCAGCGCTCCTTAATTAGTGCCTGGGGAGCGTGACGGGTCTTGCTCAGCATTTCCATATCCAGTTTGTTTCTCCTGATTCTTCCTGTAAGGCGATGCCCAGATTTGCATCTCCATAGACGTGCAAAGATGGATCTGAACCAGCGAGGGCTTCTTATCACCCACCAGGAAACAACTGCTCTTGCTTTCCTTCCCAGCCCAAACACCCTCAAGTCCCCAATGAGCACCGCTCATGGATGAGAACGGGGAGATTTCACTCTGAAAAAGCAAATGAAAAGGAAATTAAAAGAACACAGCTCACACCAGGGCTGCAGCCACGGGGGTGGATGGACGTGAAGGGCTGCAGCATCCTTAGCACCACAGCACGGCGATGCTGAGTCACAGACCCCAAATTGTGCAGACCTTGGGGCAGATTTGGGCACACTGAGTCCGCAGCGTCAGGCTGTGCCACGAGCTCTGTGGGAGGAGAAGGGAAAACAATGGTTTTCCCAACGGGCTGCTTTAAGGAAGCCTCAGGAACTCCTCCCTTTACCAGGAAGGGTCGGGACCTCCTCATTCCCTTCACTTTTCCTCCTTCCGTGTTTGTGCTTCAATATTCATGGGGTTGAAATCATTTTCTTCCTGGTTGTTCACGCAGCTGAAACTTTTTACATTCCTCTGCAAAGGTTAAAAATAAAAACAAACCCTCAAGGACGACTTCTCAAGCAGCGAAGTGGGATGGCATCCAGCTCTCTAACTGACGAGCAGGGCTGCCCGCATCCTGATGGGTTTTCCTCCTTTTGCTCCTGGATTCAGCCCCAATGCAGCTTTCCCTGCATGTGGCATATGGGGAGGAGGAGGAAGGCAGCGCTGCCAAACTCCAGCTGTTGCAGTGACTTCAGCCTTGCTCCCTGCAACCTGGTGGCAGGGAAAAGGTCCAAGGTCCAAAGCTCAAAAAGAAGCAGTGTTCATATGGGTGGAACAAAAATCCCATCCGGGGCTGTTCCAGGGCTAATTGTTGTTATGGATATTGCCAATGAGTGGGGAAACCCATTCTGTGACAACAGATGGAAAAACACCGTTGGGTTGAGTTGTGTTCAGAAATTAGGATCGCTGAGCTGAGACGTTGGAGTTTTTGGGGTTGATAAGTTGGGTTTTGGGGGCTGAGAAGTTGGGTTCGTTGGGTTGAGAAGTCGGGATCATAGGGTTGAGGAATTGGGTTTGTTGGGTTGAGAAGTTGGGTTTCTTGGGTTGAGGAGCTGGGTTTGTAGGGTTGGAAAGGTGGGGATTTAGGGTTGAGAAGTTGGGTTCATTGGGTTGAGGAATTGGGTTTGTTGGGTTGAGAAGTTGGGTTTCTTGGGTTGAGGAGCTGGGTTTGTAGGGTTGGAAAGGTGGGGATTTAGGGTTGAGAAGTTGGGTTCATTGGGTTGAGGAATTGGGTTCGTTGGGTTGAGAAGATGGGGGTTTGGGGTTCAGAAGTGGGGTTCAGTGGGGTTCACTGGGCTGAGAAGTTGGGTTTGTTGGGTTAAGGAATTGGGTTTGTTGGGTTAAGGAATTGGGTTCGTTGGGTTGAGAAGTTGGGTTTGCTGGGTTGAGAAGTTGGGTTTGTTGGATTGAGAAGTTGGGTTTGTTGGGTTGAGGAACTGGGTTCGTTGGATTGAGGAGTTGGGTTTGCTGGGTTGAGAAGTTGGGTTTGTTGGATTGAGGAACTGGGTTCGTTGGGTTGAGGAATTGGGTTTGCTGGGTTGAGGAGATGGGGGTTTGGGGTTAAGAAGTTGAGTTTGTTGGGTTTGTTGGATTGATGAGTTGGGGTCATTGGATTGAGAAGTACAGCCAGTGCCAAAAGTGAGGAGGATCTGTGTTGGCATCTCAGCTTTCTCTCCTTGCTCAAAATGAAAAATGCTGCCCTAAATTGGGTCCTAAACCCCCAGCTGCTCCCATCTGTTTTCTGTGGGACGGTCCCACAGCACTCAGCTCCTATCGCAGCCCGTGAGAGCAGAGATCTCCTACGTGTGGGATGTGAATCATGCCCTGAAACGTGACCCAGGGCAGCCACAGGGAAATGCTGAGCACGGGGCGGCTGCTCAGGCTGTGTCTCGTTGTGTCTGCTCAGTGAATCTTTAATTAGGCTATGCAAATCCCAGCAGCTTCTAATTGTCCTAATCCCAAGGTTGTTCTTTCTTCCAATGTTTTGGCGCTTGCTTTCTCTTCTGCTGGGCTGAAGATGCTTCAAACTCGTCTCACATCCTGAGGTGGAAAAGGTCATTCCTCCCCACTTCTCTCTCCTCCATTTTATGCGTCCTAACCCAAAAAGGCACCCAAAAAGGCCCCAAAAACCCAAGCCCACCTGCAAGCCACATGGCCCCCCTTGTCTGAGGAAGGACAGAGCTGTGGACCAAGGCGATGCCGAATGGGAACAGCAGGAGACACATCTCTCACTGAGCATCCTAAGGGATGCAGCACTTGCTCAGTGATTGCATCACTCTTGATACATCTGGGCAAGGAAGGAGGATCGCGGGGCGCACACTCAGCTGCCATTAACAGGAGACTGGGGGCTTGTTGCTCCGTGGATTGTGCTTGGATCCTGTTTTCTTCGGGGATGGTTCTCAGGCCCCATTTGCTTAGGGGTGCTGCTTGCAGCAGCGCTGCTTTTCCACGAGGATCAGCGCATTTTTTTGCGCTCCGACTGCCAGACGCTCAAAAAAGCACTGACCCAAAGCGGACTCCTCCAGCATCGGGGTGCAGCTCCTGCCAGCACCCAGCCCAGCCTTCGTTTGGTTCTGGCAGGGGATGAGGGTGAGATCTCTCCTTGGGCTCAGTTCCCCTGAGCTGGCGGAGATCTTTGCCTGGGGATGAGGTGACTCACAGCCTGCGGTGCCCAATGCCTCCCGCTGCTGCCCCGACACGCACGGCTGCACGCAGCAATGATGTCAGCCCCTATGGGATGCGGATCACAGACAGCATCGTCTCATCCCCATCAAAGGGACACACGTTATTCCCTCCTTCCCTGGGTATAGAGCTATTTCCCTGCAGTGGTTCTGCTCCTGAGTCCTCCCATGCATCAGATCCTGGACCCACGCCTTCGAGCCATGCACCCATCCTGGTGGATCCCTTTGAAGCCCTCAGCTTTGGCAGTGAGCTTCATGCTTTCCCCAGCTCGTGCTGGAGGCAGCTGGATGAATACCCGGCCCCACTCCCGTCATCATGCAAAGCTTCCTTATCTTTGTTATGGATCTGCTGCTGTCTCAGGCATGAAACCACATTTTCCTGCCCTGCTGCTGAGCGCCGTCTGCTTTCCCTTCTCAGGAGCCCCATGAAATCCCACCACCCAGAATCCAACCTTCTCCCTTTGGGCTTTTCATCACTTCTAGGTATAGGGAGAGACCCTGCGTGTGGAATTCTGCCTCCTGATGCCCTTCTGATGGCTGGTTAACACGTGGCAATGGATTTCTGCAGAAGCCAATGCGCGCTGCGTCCTCAAGGCCACGTCATCCACGTGTCCCCCTCCAAGGCAGCTCAGTATTTACATGAGTCCCACTGTTTTCTATGGAAACGACCCAAGGTCTCCCAAACCCATTGACATGATGACCCGGTTCAACCTCGCTCACTCACAAACAGCAAACTTTTCCCATTTCTGATGGAGGTTTTTTCTGCACGGAAAAAAAAAAAAGACGGTTCTGCAAAATCTCTTTGGTTTCTCCCCCCTCAGTGCCGTTGGGCCGAGGATGTGGAAATCGTCTCGGAATTTCTGCTGGATCATTTGCACACCACACAGGTGTGAACAGCCAGAAAGAACAGCGGTGGAGCTGATTTTATCTGCTTTGACACAGGAGAGCTGCCTGGCATTTGCTGACGCCGCTTATTGCTCTTCCAGGTGTGTGCACGAAGCACCTGAATTCCTGTGACTGCTGGAGAAGGTGCCAGAAAAGGTGGCTTTTTTTTTTTTTTTGCAGCTTTCAGGTCTTTCCCAGTAAGAACAAAACCCAAAGGCCCTCACAGCACGTCCATACACCCACAGAACATCAGGCTGATCTCTGCTGCTTATTCCCAAGGGTTTTATTAATGCCCCCCCTGAGGCCTGTGCTCATCCCTGGGCATTGGGCTGGAGCTCAGCGCTGCTGAACCCAAGTGAGGTGTGGGATCATCTCACACCAGAGGTCTCATTTCTCAGAGTTCTCATTTTCCAGCTCTTCAGCCAAGAATTCGTTAAGGTTTCACGTGTTGCTCACACTTTGTCGGTGTCTTCTGTGCTTTCTGCTGCCCCGATGCAGCCAAAACCTCAACCACATCCACAGCCCCAATGAAAATCCATTGGGAGCTCATGGAAGTCCGGATGGAGATAAGCGACAGTGGAGTCCCTCAGGGGTAAGTGCTGGGACCGACGCTAATTAATATGTTCATCAATGACATGGGAAGCGGGTCAGACCCCCACAGCTCTAAACAGGAAAGGTTTGATGGTTGCAAAGTCATACCCAGAGCGTGGTGACCGATGGGCCAACGGATGGAGGTTGGTGACAGTGGTGCCCCTCAGGGTGGGTAGTGGGACCACCCACCTTTAATACCTTTATCATTGACCCTGATAGTGGGATTGGTGCACCTTCAGCCCTTTCTGGGTGACACCAAGCTGTGTGGCGTGGTGACGTGTGGGGATGGGATGCCATCCAGAGAGGACCTCTCATTGTGAGCAACGGCAGCAGAAGATGCTTTGGGTGAGAAGAGAAGGGCTGGGATGAGGAGAAGCTGGGGGAATGGGATTTGTGCAGCCCCAAGAGGAGAACAGCTTTGCAGACACCTCTGGGGATGCTTTTGGGGACACTTTGGAGGCGACAGCCATAGGGAGAGGAGAAAGGCAGGGGGATGAAAGAGTTTGGAGGAATTCCCATTGCATTTAAGGAGAAACCCCGCTGTGGTAGCGCTCCTCGGAGGGAAGCAGGGAAGGGGAGACGACGTTTGGGTGCCTCAGCACAGAAGGGAAAGGGGCTGCTGCCACCTAGAGCAGGGACTGCCCTGCCTGCAGCCTGCACGCAGCTCGGGGATAGGATTGAACAGCACAGTCCCCTCCCGTTGTCACCTCCCCCCTGTCCCCAACCCCCCGATGTCATCCTGTCCCTCAGCCACACGTGGCCCCATAGGGACATCTCCCTGCATCCCTTTGCCTCCCGTTTCTTCCCGCGTCCCTACATCCCCCTTTGTCCCGCGTCCCCCATGACCCCATATCCCCACAGCTGCCGTATTCCCTTTGTCACTACACCCTCACAGCCCCCATGACCCTCTCCTGTCCCACCTGTACCCCCCGACCCCTCCATGTCCCCTACACGCTTCCATGTCCCCAAAACCCTGCACATCCCCTGTACCCATACCTCCCTCACATCCCCATACCCCCCATTGTCCCCTTTGCCCTCCACATCTCCACAACCCCCACTGTGCCACCTCGCATTCCCTTCATGTCCCTGTGGCCCCACTTTCCCTTTGTCCCCTACATCTCCCCATCACCCCCTGTGGCCCGCATCTCCCCCTCAGATCCCCACATCCCCCATGTCCCTACATCCTCCCGGTGCCTTCATGCCCTCTACCACCCCCTATGTCCCCTCGTGTCCCACGACCCCCACGTCCCCCTCATCTCCCTCCATCCTCCACGTCCTCTACACCCTCGATGACCCCACTCCCCTCACGCCCCCTCCCCACGAGTCCCGATCCACCCCTTCAGTCCTCCGGGCCGCGAGGGGGCGCTCAGCAGAGGGGCGGCACAAAGTGGGCGTGGTCAGTAGGCGTGTCTGTGGGCGTGGCCCGGCGGTGGGCGGTGGGCGGGGCTTCGGGCGGTGGCGGCGGAAGCGCTCCGATGGCGGTGAGCCGGGCGCTCGCTGTACGCTTGGCCTACGCGGCCGTCGGAGCCGTCATGGGCTTCTCGGCCTTCTTCACCTGGAGCCTGGCGCCCGCTTTCCGCCAACCCGCTACGGCAGCGGCCGGGGGGCTCTCGGGTACGCTGGGATGGCTGTTGGGAGGGTGGTCGGGGTGGACTGTGTGAGGTGACCCCTTCCCCTCGAGGTGACCCCCCCCCCCATCAGGTGACCCCCCCCACACCGCCGACGTGACCCCCCCCCCGGAGTGACCCCCCCCCCCTTCTTTTGATGATTCCCCCCCCCCCGAATTGAACGCCCCCCTTCTGGAGATGACCCCCCCCCCCCATGTGATCCCCAACATGAACCCCTTCTGAGGTGGGGGACTCGAGGTGACCCTTCCTGAGGTGACCCCCCCCCCTTCTTCTGATGATCCCCACCGCCCCCCCCCGAGATCACCCCCCCCTTCTGGAGATAACCCCCTCCCTGAGATGAGCCCCCCCCCCCACGTGATCCCCCCAACCCCAACATGAACCCCCCCCCCCCCCCCCGAGGTGATCCCTCCGTCACCCCCCCCCCACCCCGAGGTGACCCCTCCTGAGGCGACCCCCCACTTCCTGTGGTTATCACCCCCCCTCCTGAGATGACCCCCCCTTCTGGAGATGAACCCCCCTCCCTGAGGTGATCCCCCATCTCCAGGGTGCTAACCTCACCTCCCCCCCCCTGAGGTGACCCCCCCTGAGGTGACCCCCCCCCCAGTATGAACCCCCCTTGATGTGACCCCAGAGCTGACAGCGTCCCCCAGGCCTGGCTTTGTGCCTCTCCCCATGCCCACAGGTTCTGGACCATCCCCAAAAATTCCCTGGGTACCATCCTGCCCTCTGCTTCCCTCAGTGCTTGGGGACACAGTGGGGGGCGAGGGGGGGGGGGGAGGGGGGGGGGGGGGGGGTTTGCCTTAAATCTGAATGGGAGAAGGGGGGCAAAGCTGGGGCTGGTGGGGAGAACGAGACTGCAGGAGGGGATGGGGGATGGGACAGGTGGGTTTTGGGGCACGCTGTGGTGTTTCGGGTGCTCTCCCCAGCTTCTGGTGTTACTGAGGAAGTGGCTTTGGCCAGAAGCTGTTGGGGTTGCAGCGTGCAGGCTGTGTTTGCAGCTGGGAATGCCAGGGGTCACAGTGTCTGCATGTGTGTGGAGCGAGCCCCCCGCGTGCCAGCCAGCTTTTTTTACCCAGAGGAGGATTTTATTGCAGGCTTAACGTTGGCTTTGCTAGGGAAATTCAGGTCTGGAAAGCGGCGTTCAGGTGTGCTGTGTGTTTTTCAGGGGAGGAAGAAAGGAAAATGAAAGCTGCTGAGGTTTGTACCCACGGGGAACATCTGGGCAGGTGTTGTGACATAGGCTGAGGTGTGAGCAGTGTGAGCTGCTTGGCTTACAGGGCTCAGGCTGTAAGACGCACCACTGAAATCACAGAGGTTTGGTGGCCCAAAAACAGATCTGTGGATCTTCGTTAATGATTGGGTTGGAGGAGATCGTAGTCCTGTCTCACTTTGTTTGCTGAGCAGCTCAGGACTTTCGTGGGGCTGAATGCGAGTGAGCACCTGGAGGAAGAGCACAGAGTGAAGCAAAAACTTTGTGGTGAGCAATGCCAGCTCTGCCCTGTGCTTCTCAGTATGTGCCATGCTGTCAGGTTGGCTGTGATGCTCACAGTTCACAGTTCTACGTTTCCTGTTCAGTTCTCTCAGCTTCTTCACCCTCCTCTTCTTCCAAAAGAGCTTTAATTCCAGCTGGAATTGGAGTTAAGCTGAGCGAATCCGACCTGCTTGTCTTGCTTTACTCAGTGGCGTAGGGGAAGCTGGAGTGTTGTAGGGCCTAAGCAATGCACAGGGAAATAAGTGGTGTTTTACACACCTTTGTGTTCACAGAGGGATTTCTGGAGGAGAAGGAAGCTGGTGGGAAGGCAGAGAGAGGAAGCATCCAATGCTGGTGATGCTGGAGTCACTTAGGTTATTATCTGCAGGGAGGAGGAGGTCTGTGTGCTGATTAGGTACCAGGTAATTGAAGCTGGTTCAGGTAACAGGGACTCAAGGTAAGCAAAAAACTGAGATAAAAAGCAAGCGGTCGTTTGCTGGTTTGTGTACACACAGGCATGAAATGTCCATAGGGAGAGCCTCAGTGGGATCTCAAAGCCTGAGAAACGCATTGAGGAAAGTCAGAAAGGCTTTCAGTGTGTTCTGCTGTTATGACAAAGCTGTTTCAGGAGGTTCCTTTCCTCTTACATCCTTGGCTGCTTTTTCCTGCCTTTCTGCTTCACGTTTTTTGCCTCCTGGTGTTCCAGGAGGTGGAAATTCTCCCCAGGTGATTGCAGTGAGATTTCAGCTTTACATTCCTGCTCCTCGTTTCTTGTGTAGCATTTCTGTCTCAAGGCAGGGGCCAGGAAGGAATGGGAGCAACCACGCATGTATGGAGAGGACCTTTGAAACCTGTGCTCCTGCCAGGCAAACGCTGAAGTCCAGCTGTGCCCTCAGCTCTGTGCTCACCATCACAGCAGTTCCACTCATTGCACAGCACAGCAAAGCGGGCAAACTGCGTGGTTGCAGAGGAGCAAACTTCACAACAAGGAAGGCCTGTGTTTTGTTATTCTTTTCCATCTGAAAACCGAGGCGTGTAGGAGGCAGCTCGTGTTGTGGTTGGGGGCTTAGGTGAGCGTGGAGCCCCCCTGGGTCGCTTCTGCTTTACGTGTTAATCGTCATGCATTGAACT